>NW_027526306.1:2891186-3027485 GCF_048455015.1 Haemaphysalis longicornis
CAAAGAATCATCTCGTGCCCAACAATTCGCTTTACAACAAGGGTGGAAACCGTACTCAACTACCAGTCTCAACTACTCCCGTAGTTGAGACTAGTCCCGTACTAGTCCCGTACTCAACTACCACGCAGTCTCACCTCGAAACAAACCACTAACATCTCTGCGACGTCCCAAAAAGATCCGAACGTATATGTCCCAGCAGTATCTCTATTAGACTTCCATACAACGTGCAATATTTTAATGCAAATTTTTGGATGTGGAGATAACGTTGCTAATACCTTAAGGTCGGACGTTCTTTCAACTTTGCTAAAGACGTACTCTCGATGTCGCTGCTGCTTCATTTGAGGACGGTATTTAGACATATTTTGCTGGCGTTGTTCAGATGTTGCTGGTATGTCCGCTTTTTACTTCGAACATGTCTATCGCACTGACATTTATTTTAGCTATATCTGCTCTACTTTATTTTCAAACTCTCCGTAGGCATACTGTATTGAAGTTACCGAGGGGTTTTGTATGTGTTTTGTAAGGGTTTTGTACCGAGGGGTTTTGTGCAAGTATTGTAATCCACCACTGTTGCTTGAACCTTTGACATTCAAAATAGTAGCACAATACCTAACCTCACGGAAAGAGGCAGGGACTTAGTGCAGAATTCGTTTACAAGCGACGTTGCCAACGAGCCTTGTAAGGTTTTTTGTGGGGGGAAGGGAAGGGGGGTGCGCGGGGATCATTGCCGTCAAATCTGAACAAAATAAGATAGTCCAGCAAACCACGTTACGTCCTGCAGATATCCCGGAGACGTCAGCTATCGACATTGCAGATGTGCAGGAGACGTACTGTTGGGGTCGGAGTTACATATATTCAACGTTGCTACAACAGCAAAAAACCCATCCAAATCACACAAAGGATAACATACAATAGACGTCTCATGGTACTTTTATATGCTGTTTATGGGATGTTACCTTAGTGGTACGTCTTATGGATATTGTAGTGGTACGCATGCAAGACGTATATAGATGTCTGTTTTACATTGATTTTTTGTCTTTGGCACAAACATTAGTTTGTTATATTCATGACCTGTGTACGTTAGTATGATATTGTTGAGATGAACCTGTATGCCTAAAATTTACATTCTTTATACATTATTTGGAAGTTTGGGCAGCCCCCTTTGCAAGGTTGCCTACGTGTTGTGGGCATTTAAACTTCAAAAACATGTCTTACTAGTTAATACGCACTGTTTGCTGTTACTTGCCACATTGTTTCAGGATAATGTGTTTCAACTTTTGAAGTGCTGCATACTGCATGAAGTCTCATATGTGAAGTGCCAAGATGGCACACACTCTCGCAGAAGCACACGAAGCACAGCTCTAAACAAGAAATGTCGCATCAAAAACAAGAGGCAGTAAATAACAGCAAACCAGTCCTGATCAGCACAAGTGCCCTGGACACTAAGGAAACCACAGTAGCGTCATTGAATTCTACCATACAGCACGGCTGTACAGGACTTCTGCAAATAAACTATCACACAAACAATTCAAAACTTAAACTAAATAAAATGACAGTCTTCCATCCTATCTGTAAGTACCTGCAGCTGGATAGTAAGAACGCTTTCAAAGTACACATAAAACACAAAAGAGTTCATGTAAAACAGTTATTATTGACTTCCCAATTATGTAATATGATTTCGCAAAAGAACCACTTTAATGTTCATTCCTATCTGCCCTAGCCCACAGGGTACACATTGTACAATTACAAGAATGGTGCATACATTCATGACTATAAATAGTCACACACAGCAGAAAGGTTGACAAAAAATAGGAAAAGCAAACATGTAAACCGAAGGTACAAGCACAAGATAGTTATGCAACTTGAAATATCGCACATTAAAATAATTGGGTGAAAAACAACGCAACAAAAGTGTGAAAACAAAGAAATGATTGAATGGTGGTTATAAAAACACAGCAAATTTACGAAACTAAATAGTTCCCATGTAGTGAAAAGTTTGTGGAACAATAAACCAAAAGCACCTAGGAAACACAAAAGTGGTGTTGAGTGGTGGTTTGTGAGTGCCATACAAATTTAAGCTGTTTAAACAAACCAACATCTAGGGAAATGGTTTTGATCTATAGAAAATGTGTGTATAAAGAAATGGCTGTACGGCGGCTAGAAGAGAAGTAGAAATTTACGTGATTAAATGATTCACACTTAGTGAAATGGCAGGACAACCATAAAACAACAAAAAACTTCAGAAACAACTGCTTCAATTCTGGTTAAGAAAACAAAAAGTTACACGATTTGACTATTTCACACAAAATGATATGATTTGGGAACAAACGAAAAAAGGGGAACACGAAAATGAATAAATATTAACAAGAAGACAGGTTCACATGACTACGCGATTCACACCAAGTGATACGCTGAAAGAACAATACCACAAAATGAAAACGCATGGAAGCGCGGAAATGATTCAAGTATGGTTCAATGGTGCATGCCTCCATCATCAGTTATGGTAGGGATTCTTGAACAGTTTGCGTTCTTCGTTGTGGTGCCAGAAACTGCCAAAATAGTTGCAGACCGGTTTGCTTGGAAAGTGAGTGAAAATTTCATGGTCCAAAGGCTAAAAGAAATTTAATACCGCTTCTAGCAGTAAAAACTAAGAAGCCGCAGGTTGTCGGCAAAGCTGATATTTGCGCAGGATGTGACTGACAATAAAAATATGGGCCCTATATATTGTGTGGTGAAAGAATTTGATGTCTGTAACTACACGAAGATATCTAGTTACACACAATATAGGATGCCAATCGCAGGTGGAAAAAAGCATGTTTCCTGTTCCCCATACCAAGTTGACCGTCAACAGTAGCTTGAGCAGGAGCCTTGTGCAGACTGTTGCAGAAGCACCTCCCTTGCAAGCCATTTCATCAATCTAGGCAAAGGTACAGGAAAATCTGTGTTGTTAATACAGCTTTTTAAGACTGGTCTAACACAGAATGGCCACCTACCATTGTTCCTAAAAACGACAGTGTATGACAGCTGCATCCTACCGGTACTCGCCTACGGGGAAGAAACTTCCAGGCTAACTAAAAGGGTCTAATTTAAATTCAGGACGACCTAGCATGCAATGCAACGCTAGAAGATGGGTGTAACATTAAGGGACAGGAAGGGAGCGGCGCGTATATAATTTAATGTCAGCACTGGCACTACTAAGGCAACCTTAACTGTAACTATGACAGCTAATGTTCGGTACCACTATATATAAGAACTATAATTCGGTAATGGGGACTCTGAGGACATTTTACCCCAGCTACACGTCTCATCTGATCTTGCAAAATATTTTTCTGGGTCTATCCTAACCGCTTGGTGGATTGAAGCGACAATATATGCACGGATGAAGCCATGTCCACAAAATGTGGCAAAAGGAAACATGCACAAACCGGACAGCGTCACTCCCATGGACGTATCATTCCTGCAGCAGAATGGCGAGGTGGGCTAGTTGGTATATATGCATAACTAAACCTTCAAAAAGCACATCACTGAAATACTCGTCATGTTGTCCTGTCCTCTTGTCCTGCTAGGCCTACATTTTTAGTTGAAATATACGTTGTACAGCCGGAAGCATCAAAGTAGTGCAAGAAATTTTTAACGCACAATCACATTCACACATAGTCTAAGTTGCACCAGTCAGTAGCCTGCAACATGTAAGTTATTAGCAAACGACAGGCCAGACACCGGAATCATACTCTGCCTTAAATCTGCGAAATCACAAATGCTGTGTTACTCTGACCACCAAGGTGTGTTACACACTAAATTCATTAAGCTCAAAATTTCATAAGTGACAGAAATTTGCCAGCCATTTTTGAAGATTTTTACTAGGTTCTGAAAGGTTAATTTACGTTTGCGATGCTGCAGTAAGAGTACGAAGCACAACCAGCGCTGCTCATACTACTGTACCAGTTACGACATGCGTGTAATTCTGACGTTACAAATAAATTCGGGTAGCATACACGTTGTTCATTCCAACATTTCACCACCAAACTGAGCGTTGGAAAAGATTGAACACTGAATGGAAACGCGAAAAAAGCATCGAGATTGCATTTTAATCATCCCAAATGCTGTGTTACTCTGACCACCAAGGTGTGTTACACACTAAATTTATTAAGCTCAAAATTTCATAAGTGACAGAAATTTTCCAGCAATTTTTGAATATTTTTACTATGTTCTGAAAGGTTCAACCAGCGCTGCTCATACTACTGTACCAGTTACGACATGCGTGTAATTCTGACGTTACAAATAAATTCGGGTAGCATACACGTTGTTCATTCCAACATTTCACCACCAAACTGAGCGTTGGAAAAGATTGAACACTCAATCGAAACGCGAAAAAAGCATCGAGATTGCATTTTAATCATCCCAAATGCTGTGTTACTCTGACCACCAAGGTGTGTTACACACTAAATTTATTAAGCTCAAAATTTCATAAGTGACAGAAATTTTCCAGCAATTTTTGAATATTTTTACTATGTTCTGAAAGGTTAATTTACGTTTGCGATGCTGCAATAAAAGTATGAAGCACAACCAGCGCTGCTCATACACTGTACCAGTTACGACATGTCTGTAATTCTGACGTTACAAATAAATTCGGGTTGCATACACGTTGTTCATTCCAACATTTCACCACCAAACTGAGCGTTCGAAAAGATTGAACACTCAATCGAAACGCGAAAAAAGCATCCAGATTGCATTTTAATCTAATGCTGTACTCTCAGAATTCACTCGACTTATTATTTTATTTTAATGCTACACGCACGGCAATCATTCAATTTATTGTGCACGTTTTTTAAACGAAAACTATTATGACGAAAAAGAACGGCATCTCCCGAAACGAAACGAAAACCAATATCACGCTAAAAGTACACAATGTGCGTGTAACCTATACACGCTTACATTCGCACACGCGCTTATTTTTGCACACGCACTTATATTCGCCCTCTCCAGCTTTCCCTTTTTCATTTCATATCAAAACATTCGCCTAGCAAAAGAGGACAGAACACAAACACTTCATCAAACACAGGTCTAGAAATTGCGCGAGCATTGATTCTCTTTACAAACGCAGCAGCTAGGTACAAATGTCTACCGACAAATCTCCGCAACGCACAAAGCGAGTCCCTCAAATCGTTAGGGCTAACCGCTCCCACGTACCGAAGTTCGAGAGCAACTCTGCTACGTTAAATACATATGACAAGAAAGCAAGGTTCACTAGTACTCACTTACCTCCCTACTTGGCAGTATTTCTTCGTCCGGTAGATAAATCCATGGTAGTTAATCACCAAAATAACGAATATTGAAGGCGTGCACACCCGTGCCGTCACCGGCCTGTAGCACGCGTATCGATACGGAGTGCAGTTAATACAACTGTCCCTAGAGTTAATACTACCAACTGTCGAACGATCGGAGTCGCAGCGCACCGACTCCTTGTCTCGTGTTAGTCCGAGAGAAAAATTAGTTCCTGAAAGACACCCACCTTGATAAAACGGGTTGCGAAATAGATGCCCAAGTTATTTGTAAATATAGGTATTAGTTGTCAATTATATACAAGAAGAGCTTGAGCGTGGTTATTTTTTAAAAACAGTAATTGTACCGACAATCTAGTTTACGGCATTTAAGGCAATTTCAGAGTATGCGGTGGAAATACAGCTGCCGTGGGGTTGTGGGCGCCGTAATTTTACGGTTTGTTCTGAGGCCGCAACCACTTGCAGCCTATTTTCCGCGCTGTCGCGCGTCGACATCGCCCCGCGTTGATTGCGTCGGCAAAATGCACGGCGACGTGAGCTGACGCTGGAGGAGGAGAGTAGGATAAAACTTTATTGAACAGGTAGATCGAGCTTCGAAGTGGGCTGGGTCCTCAGTCCACGACTCCGTTGGTGCGGCCTGCCGTCTTCGCCCTTTCAGCGAGCCAAAGCTGCTTACTTAGGTCCGAGCTGGCAAGTTCACTCTCGCACAACTCCTATGTAGCTACGCCGATGTCTATGCTGTTCACCAGATATCTGCGTCGACGCAGCGCCAGAAACCATTCGAAAGCAGGCGACATCGTCCGGATTGCATGTCCATCTCCGGGTTGGGGGTCATTACGTTCGCAGAAAACAATCATTTTTTTTAACGTGCGGTAATTTGGTGCCTTGAGGCAAATTACAAGCTACTTCTGTTCGAAAGTGCGCATTCTTCCGTGTCTAGCTTGGCTTTTATGGGGGAGATCGGGGGTTTGGAAGAGCTTTTTGCGAGTTAAATACGGGAGCTCTGGCTAGATCGCTTGTAGTGTTAGCATGATGGGCTTGTTTGCAAGATCGGTGCGTAACGAACAAAGTTTATCAACGCCAGAAATCTAGCGGTGCATTCAATTTCATTCGCGGCTACCGTAGCTTGCATAGGGGGGAGATGAAGCGCGATAGATTTTCTTGGCTAAAATAAGGGAGCTTTGGTAACATCACTTGCAGTATTAGCATAACTGACCTCGCCTCTAAAGATGGGTGCGGAAGAAACAAGCATTAGCACTGCCGAAATTGATCAAATATGACCAAAACGAATCACCCGACAATATTCGCCGGCAGCCTCTGTTTGGGTAACGAATTTTTGGGTCCACGCATTGTTTTCCGGCCTGGTCGAGTGGATTGGAGCTTAGGTCCTGGTGTTGTGTTTTGAAAGTCTATGGTTCGAATCTTGGCAAAACCTCAGAAATTTTTTTAGTTCTTTCTTCTTTTTTTCTGCAATGAGAGTGTCATTGAAATTTTTTCAAGGCGAAAAAAGGCAGAGTACTTTGCCGTTTAACCTACAAGTGACGTTTGACAGTAACCTCAGTATCAAGGCAGCCCCGAAATTTGCCTTGCCTACACTTTGAATTCACGAAGCTGCAGTCCGTACGTAACATCAGGGTTAAATCAAGTAGCAAGTAAAGTTGTGCTAATTGCGTCTTCGTTCATCATCCTATCTTCATGAATTCAAAGTGTGGGAAAAGCAAATTTCGGGGCTGCCTTGATACTGAGGTTCCCGTCAAACGTCATTTATAGGTTAAACGGCAAGGTACTTTGCCAATTTTTGACTTGAAAAAAAAAACAGTCGATGACAACCCCATTGCAAAAAAACTAAAAAAATACGTAATGTTTTGCCAAGAATTGAACCATAAACTTTCAAAACACAACACCAGGACCTAAGCTCCAATCCACTCGACCACGCCAGAAAACAATGCGTAGACACAAGAATTTGGTACCCTAACAGAGGCTGCCAACAAATATTGTCGGGTGATTCGCTTTGCTCGTATTTGACAAATTTCGGCAGTGCTAACGCTCGTTTCTTCCGCACCGATCTTGGAGGCGAGGTCAATTACGCTAATACTGCTAGTGATGTAACCAAAGCTCCGTTATGTAAGCCAAGAAAAGCTATCGCGCTTCATCGTTGCCCCTATGCAAGCTACGGTAGCCGCGAATGAAATTGAATGCATCGCTAGATTTCCGGCGCTGATAAACTTTGTTCGCTACGCACCGATCTTGCAGACAAGCCCCTCATGCTAACACTACAAACGATGTAGCCAGAGCTCCCGTACATAACTCGCAAAGAGTTCTCCCAAATCCCCGATCTCCCCGATGAAAGCCAAGCTAGCCACGGAGGAATGCGCACTTTCGAACAGAAATAGCTTGTAATTTGCATCAAGGCACCAAATTACCGCCCGTTAAAAATATGATTGTTTTCTGCGAAGTAATGACCCCAAACCAGGAGATGGACATGCAATCCGGACGATGTCGGCTGCTTTCGGATGCTTTCTGGCGCTGCGTCGACGCTGATATCTGGCGAACAGCATAGACATCGGCGTAGTAGCTACATAGGTGCTGTGCGAGAGTGAAGGTGCCAGCTCGGACCTAAGTAAGCAGCTTTGGCTCGCTGAAAGGGCGAAGACGGCAGGCCGCACCAATGGAGCCCTGGACTGAGGACCCCGCCCACTTCGAAGCTCGATCTACCTGTTCAATAAAGTTTTCTCCTACTCTCCTCCTCCCGCGTCAGCTCACGTCGCCGTGCATTTCGCCGACGTCGTCAACGAGGGGCGCTGTGGACGCGCGAAAGCGCGGAAAATACGCTGCAAGTGGTTGCGGCCTCAGAAGAAACCGTCACATTACGGCGCCCACGACCCCACGACAGCTGTATTTCCACCACAGACCCGGAAATTGCCTTAAAGGAGCGATGAAGAGAAAACAAAAGTTTGTTTTATTCGAAAGATTAGGTGTTTCATAGTACCCTAAGCGCTTTCCCGGAAGCAAATGATGCTTTGTTCACTGAGAAATAAGGCAATTTAAGCCAAAATTTTAAATCTCCCGCTAAAATTGCACATTTCGTCACGTGAACAATGGCGTCATACGAGCCGGTCTATGAAATAGATACTTAGTATGTCGACTCCATATAGCACCCACACGCGGGAGTCGACCGAGGTGGCGGCCATTTTAAAAATACTAGTAAAACCTAGTGCACCCGCAGCCCTAGTCATGGAATCGCCTGATCCGGAGAACAAAACTCTCGCCGAGGAGCTCGGCCTTGCATTTAACAACCTCACACCACTTGAACGCTCAATGCTTCTAAGTGCACGAGCGGCAAGAGCTGTTGGATACGCGGTGGTCTGGAAAGCGACCATTCCGCGATAGCCACAACAGACGAACGCCCAGCCATCGGCACCGCTGCCTCGTCAGCCCCGTCGTGACGGACGAATACAGTTTGGTACGTATGTGCCGTATTTTCAATTTCAGTAGCAGTATCGCTTATGCCAGTTGGCCGGTATCGTGTATGGAAAGCCGTTCGCTCGAGCTCTCTGCTCCGACCAGAAAGATTCCAGCGTCAATGCGCGGTGTGTACGGCAATTTTTTTCCCCAATGTCAGAGCGCTTTTGACGAAGTCGGCCACGAGCGCCAGCATGTCCGGGTCCCTGCCGTAATCACTTCCTCGGAAATGAAGCGAGCACACTTGTACTTCCTTTAGCTCTCTTTTTCCTCCGTTTGCAAAGTTCACAAAACGTAGCCGCTTGCTTCGCCGAGGTTCCTCGTTGGGCAGCGCATGAAAAAAGATCTCACCGGCGGGGATGTCGCACTCCCTCCACGAATTGCTCGTACTACATGGGCATTTCAAAACACAGCAACGAAATTTCATTGTAAAGTACTCGAAGAAACTGAAGTTTTCAGTGGTTGTAAACTGTAAACGAGCTCGTAACGACAGCAGCAAGCCAACACGACCTCCATACCGAAACCTGTGAGACGAGTGGCACTATCTTGTTGCTCCTCTGTGTTCCTTACTCCCCTTGTTTCTATTTTTACCTTTGCTGGTTGGCGATATGACGGCCAACCTCCTGTGAAGGGATTACGATACCAAGCAGGGTCGCGGCTGTGCGTGCTGGGACGGTTCGTTGGCCCCGAAGAGCCTTGTACCCGAAAATTCGTCTGCGCGATGGTGGCGACGGCGAGATGTCGAGTTCGGCTGGCGGAAGTTTCGTACGCATTGGCATACACGCTTGCGTGTTTGTTCGGAACTTCAACCGTTTACTCCACCGTTCTTTGTCATAAAGAAATGTGCAGTATGTTTCACGGGCATTTAGCTCGCTATGCAAACTGTAAGCCCTGCCTAACATGCGTTTCCTCTTGCCGGCCTCCGCCAATCGCAGAGCATTCTCGAGTGACATCATGGGTTCTGTTGCGGAAAATGAGCTGGTGGGTCGCATGGTCATTTCATTTTTCCTAATTATTTAGCTTATTTGAGCGAAGTTTGCGTTATAAGCGGTGTCGTTATGGTTCTAACGAGACAATCTTTCGAATGAACCGAACTTGCGTTTTCTCTTCATGGCTCCTTTAAATGCTGTTATCTAGACTGTCGGTACAATTACTGTTTTCTTTAAAAAATACACACGCTCAAGCTTTTCTTGTATTAATTGGCAACTAATATCTGTATTAACCAATAACTTGGGCATCTATTTCGCAACTCGTTTTTATCAAGGCGGGTGTCTTTCAGGAACTAGTTTTTCCCTCGGACGAACACGAGACAGGAAGTCGCTGCGCGGCCAGTCAGATCGTCCGACAATTGTATTAACTGAACTCCGTATCAATACGCGTGCTACAGGCCGGTCACGGCACGGGTGTGCACGCCTTCAACTTTCGTTATTTCGGTGATTTGACTCCCATGGATTTATCTACCGGACGAAGAAATACAGCCACGTAGTGGAGGTAAGTGAGTACTAGTGAACCTTGTTTTCTTGTCATATGTATTTAACGTAGCAGAGTTGCTCTCGAACTTCGGTACGTGGAAGCGGTTAGCCCTAACGATTTGAGGGACTCGCTTTATGCGTTGCGGAGATTTGTCGGTAGACCTTTGTACCTTGGCTGCTGCGTTCGTAAACAGAATCAATTCTCACGCAATTTCTAGCCCTGTGTTTGGTGAAGTGTTTGTGTTCTGTCCTATTTTGTAGGCAAATGTTTTGATATGAAATGAAATAAGGGAAGCTGGAGAGTGCAAATATAAGTGCGTGTGAGAATATAAGCGTGTATGCGTTACACGCACATCGAGTACTTTTAGCGTGATATTGGTTTTTGTTTCGTTTCTGCAGATTCCGTTTTTTTCGTAATAATAGTTTTCGGGTAAAAAACGTGCACAATAAATTGAATGATTGCCGTGCGTGTAGAATTAAAATAAAATATGAAATCGAGTGAATTCCGTGAGAACACCATTGGATTAAAATGCCATTTGGATGCTTTTCTCGCCTTTCGATTGAGTGTTCAATCTTTTCGAACGCTCAGTTTTGTCGTGAAATGTTGGAATGAACAACGTGTATGCAACCCTAATTTATTTTATTTGTAACGTCAGAACTACACGCATGTCGTAAATGGTACAGTGGTATGAGCAGCGCTGGCTGGGTTCGTACTCTTACTGAAGCATCGCAAACGTAAATTAACCTTTCAGAACCTAGTAAAAATAATCAAACACGGCTGTTAAATATCTGTCACTTATGGAATTTTGAGCCTAATGAATTTAGTGTGTAACACACCTTGGGTCATCAGAGTAACACAGCATTTGGGATTTCGCAGGTTTAAGGCGGAGTATGATTTTGGTGTCTGGCCTGGCGTTTGCTAATAACTTACATGCTGCCGGCTGCTGACTGGTGCAACTTAGACTATGTGTGAATGTGATTCTGCTGTAAAAATTTCTTGAAATACTTTGATGCTTCATACTGTACAACGTATACTTCAACTAAAAATGTAGGCCTAGGAGGACAAGCGAACAGGACAGCATGACGAGTTTTTCAGTGGTGTGCTTTTTGAAGGTTTAGCTAAGCATATATACCAAGCAGCCCACCTTCCCGTTCTGCGGCAGGAAGTATACGTCCATGGCAGTGACGCTGTTCGGGTTTGGGCATGTTTCCATTTGCCACATTTTTTGGACATGGCTTCAACCGTGTATATATTGTCACTTCAATCAACCAAGCGGTTAGGATAGACACGGAAAAAATATTCTGCAAGTTCAGATGGGACCTGTAGCTGGGATAAAATGAAACTTTATTCACTAATTATAGTTCTTATATAAAGTGGTACCTCACATTAGCTGTCATAGTTATTGTTAAGGTTGCCTTAGTAGTGCTAATGTTGACCTTAAATTATATCCACTCCCCTCTCTTCCTGTCCCTTAATATTACACCCATCTTCTAGAGTTCTATTACCTGCTAAGTCGTCCTTATTTAAGTTAGAGCCTTTTAGTTAGCCTGGAAGTTTCTGCCCCGCAGGCGAATACCTCTAGGATGCAGCTCTCATGCACTGTCTTTTTCAGGGACAATGTTAGGCGGCCATTCTGTATTATACCAGTCTTAAAAAGCTTAATTAGCAACACAGATTTTCCTGTACCCATGCCTAGATTGATGAACTGGCTTGAAGGGAGGTGCTACTGCAACAATCTGCACAGGGCGCCTGCTCAAGCTACTGTTGACGGTCAACTTGGCGCAGGACGTCTTCTGGTTTGGGAAACATAGAACACGCTTTTTTCTACCTGCGAGTGGCATCCTAAATTGTGTGTAACCAGATATCTTCGTGTAGTTACAGACATCAAATTCTTTCACCAAAGAATATATAGGGCCCAGATTTTTCTTGTCAGTCACATCCTGCGCAAATATCAGCTTAGTCGATAACCTGCGGCTTCTTAGTTTTTATTGCTATAAGCGGTATTAAATTTCTTTCAGTCTTTGGACCATAAAATTTTCACTCACTTTCCAACCAATCCGGTCTGCCACTATATTGGCAGTTTCTGGCACCACAACGAAGAACGCAAACTGTTCAAGAATCCCTAACTTAACTGATGATGGAGGCATGCACCATTGAACCATACTTGAATAATTTCCGCGCTTCCATGCGTGTTTTTGTGTTACTGTTGTGTGAGCATATCACTTGGTGTGAATCACGTAGTCATGTAAACCTGTCTTCTTGTAACTAATATTCAATCATTTCCGTGTTCCCCTTTTTTTCGTTTGTTCCCAAATCATATAATTTTGTGAGAAATATTCAAATAGTGTAACTTTTTGTTTTCCTAACCAGAATTCAATGAGTTTTTCTAAAGTATTTTGTTGTTTTATGATTGTCCTGCCATTTCACTAAGTGTGAATCATTTCATCACGTAAATTTCTACTTCTCTTGTAGCCGCCGTACAGTCATTTCTTTATACACACCTTTTCTATAGATCAAAACCATTTTCCTAGATGTTGGTTTGTTTAAATTAGCTTAAATTTGTATGGCACTCACAACCACCACTAAAAACCACTTTTGTGTTTCCTAGGTGCTTTTGTTTTATTGTTCCGCGAATTTTTCACTACATGTGAACTATTTGTTTTCGTAAATTTGCTGTGTTTTTATAACCACCATTAAATCATTTTTTTGTTTTCAGACTTTTCTTGCGTTGTTTTTCTACCAATTAATTTAATGTGCGATATTTCAAGTTGCATAACTATCTTGTGCTTACAACCTGGGTTTACGTGTTTTTTTTTTCTCCTATTTTTTGTCAATCTTTCTGCTGTGTGTGACTTATTTATAGTCATGAATATTTGTGCTATTCTTGTAATTGTACAATGTGTACCCTGTGGGCCTGGGCAGATAGGGATGAAAATTAAAGTGGTTGTGTTGCGAAAGCATATTACATAATATGGAAGTCAATATAAACTGTTTTACCTGAACAATTTTGTGTTTTATGTGTACTTTGCAAGCGTTCTTACTGCCCAGCTGCAGGTACGTACAGATAACATGGGAGGCTGTCATTTTAATTAGTTTAGTTTTTGAATATATTCTGTGATAGTTTATTTGCAGAAGGCCTGTACATCCGTGCTTTATGGTACATTTCGATGACGCTACTGTGGTTGCCTTAGTGTCCAGGGCGCTTCTGCTGATCAGGAATGGTTCGCTGTTAC
This sequence comes from Haemaphysalis longicornis, assembly GCF_048455015.1. NCBI lineage: Eukaryota > Metazoa > Arthropoda > Arachnida > Ixodida > Ixodidae > Haemaphysalis > Haemaphysalis longicornis. The sequence goes on from NW_027526306.1 coordinate 2,904,637, forward strand.
TTATTGCCTCTTGTTTTCAATGTGACATTTCACACGAAGCACAGCACGAAGAGCTGTGATTCGTGTGTTTCTGCGAGAATGTGTGGTCAGCTTGGCACTTCACATATGAGCGTTCATGCAATATGCAGCACTTCAAAAGTGGAAACACATTAATCTAGAAACCAGGGAACAAGTAACAGCAAACAGTGCTGAATAGCTAGTAAGACATGTATTTGAAGTATAAATGCCCAGCAAACCACGTTACGTCGTGCAGATATCCCGGAGACGTCAGCAACCGACATTGCAGATGTCCAGGAGACGTACCGTTGGGGTCGGAGTTACATATATACAACGTTGCTACAACCGCAAAAAACCCATCCAAATCACACGAAGGATCACGTCCAATAGACGTCTCATGGTACTTTTATAAGCTGTTTACGGGATGTTACCTTAGTGGTACGTCTTATGGATATAGTAGTGGTACGCATGCGAGACGTATATAGATGTCTGTTCTACATTGGTTTTCTGTCTTTGGCACAAGCATTAATTTGTTATATGCATGACTTCTGTACGTTAGTATGATATTGTTGATATGAACCTGTATGCCTGAAGTTTACATTCTTTATACATTATTTGGAAGTTTGGCCAGCCTCCTTTCCAAGGTTGCCTACGTGTTGCGGGTATTTATACTTCAAATACATGCCTTACTAGCTATTCAGCACTGTTTGCTGTTACTTGTCAACTGGTTTCTAGATTAATGTGTTTCCACTTTTGAAGTGCTCAATACTGCATGAAGTCTCATATGTGAAGGGCCAAGCTAACCACACACTCTCGCAGAAGCACACGAAGCACAACTCTAAACAAGAAATGTCGCGTCGAAAACAAGAGGCAGTAAGTAACAGCAAGCCAGTCCTGATCAGCACAAGCGCCCTGTACACTAAGGCAACCACAGTAGCGTCATCGAATTGTACCATACAGCACGGCTGTACAGGCCTTCTGCAAATAAACTGTCACAGAAACAATTCAAAAATTAAACTATTTAAAATCACAGTCTCCCATCCTATCTGTAAGTACCTGCAGCTGGGTAGTAGGAACGCTTTCAAAGTACACATAAAACACAAGAGTTCAGGCAAAACAGTTTATATTGACTTCCAAATTATGTAATATGCTTTCGCAACACAACCACTTTAATTTTCATTCCTATCTGCCCTGGCCCACAGGGTACACATTGTACAATTACAAGAATAGTACAAATATTCATGACTATAAATAAGTCACACACAGGAGAACGGTTGACAAAAAATAGGAGGAAAAGCAAACATGTAAACCCAGGGTACAAGTACAAGATAGCTATGCAACCTGAAATATCGCCCATAAAAATAATTGGGTGAAAAGCAACGCCAGAAAAGTGTGAAAACAAAGAAATGATTGAATGGTGGTTATAAAACACAGCAAATTTACGAAACTAAATAGTTCACATGTAGCGAAAAGTTTGTGGAACAATAAAATAAAAGCACCTAGGAAACACAGAAGTGGTGTTGAGTGGTAGCTGTGAGTGCCATACAAATTTAAGCTACATTAAACAAACCAACATCTAGGGAAATGGTTATAATCTATAGAAAATGTGTATAAAGAAATGACTGTAGGCGGTTACAAGAGCAGTAGAAATTTACGTGATGAAATGATTCACAATTAGTGAAATGGCAGGACAACAACAAAACAACCAAGAACTTTAGAAACAACTTATTGAATTCTGGTTAGGAAAACAATAAGTTACACTATTTCAATATTTCACACAAAGTGATATGATTTGGGAACAAACGAGAAAACGGGGTACACGAAAATGATTGAATAATACTTATAAGAAAACAGATTTACATGATTACGTGATTCACACCAAGTGATACGCTCAAAGAACAATAACACAAAATAAAAACGCATAGAAGCACGGAAATGATTCAATTGTGATTCAATGGTGCATGCCTCCATCATCAGTTATGGTAGGGAATTCTTAAACAGTATGCGTTCTTCGTTGTGGTGCCAGAAACTGCCAAAATAGTCGCAGACCGGATTGGTTGGAAAGTGAGTAATATTTTCATGGTCAAAGACTGAAAAAAATTTACCACCGCTTGTAGCAATAAAAACTAAGAGGCCACAGGTTGTCGACAAAGCTGATATTTGCGCAGGATGTGACTGACAATAAAAATCTGGGCCCTATACATTGTCTGGTGAAAGAATTTGATGTCCGTAACTACACGAAAATATCTAGTTACACACAATGCAGGATGCCACTCGCAGGTGGAAAAAAGCGTGTTTTCTGTTTCCTAAACCAGGAGCAGTCCCGCGCCAAGTTGACCGTCAACAGTAGGTTGAGCAGGCGCCTTGTGCAGACTGTTGCAGTAGCACCTCTCTTGCAAGCCAGTTCATCAATCTAGGCATGGGTACAGAAAAACCTGTGTTGTTAATACAGCTTTTTGAGGCTGGTATAATACAGAATGGCCGCCTACCATTGTCCCTGAAAAAGACAGTGTATGACAGCTGCATCCTACCGGTACTCGCCTACGGGGCAGAAACTTCCAGGGTAACTAAAAGGGTCTAACTTAAATTAAGGACGACTTAGCAGGCAATAGAACGCTAGAAGATGGGTGTAACAATAAAGGACAGGAAGAGAGTGGAGTGGATATAATTTAGTGTCAGCACTGGCACTACTAAGGCAACCTTAACACTGACTATGACAGAGGTACCACTATATATAAGAACTATATTTCGTGAATGGGGACTCTGAGGACATTTTAGCACAGCTACAGGTCCCATCTGAACTTGCAAAATATTTTTCTGTGTCTATCCTAACCGCTTGGTGGATTGAAGTGACAATATATACACGGATGAAGCCATGTCCACAAAATGTGGCAAAAGGAAACATGCACAAACCCGGACAACGTCACTGCCATGGACGTATACTTCCTGCAGCAGAAAGGCGACGTGGGCTAGTTTGTATATATGCATAACTAAACCTTCAAAAAGCACATCAGTGAAAAACTAGTCATGTTCTCCTGTTCGCTCGTCCTGCTAGGCCTATATTTTAGTTGAAGTATACGTTGTACAGCAGGAAGCATCAAAGTAGTGCAATTCATTTTTACAGCCCCATGACACTCACACATAGTCTAAGTGGCACCAGTCAACAGCCTGCAACATGTAAGTTATTAGGAAACGACAGGCTAGAAACCAGAATCATACTCTGCCTTAAACCTGCGAAATCCCAAATGCAGTGTTACTCTGATCCCGAAGGTGTGTTACACACTAAATTCATTAACCTGAAAATTCCATCAGTCACAGAAATTTAACAGCCATTTTTGAATATTTTTACTAGGTTCTGAAAGGTTAATTTACGTTTGCGATGCTGCAGTAAGAGTACGAAGGCTTGCACAACCAGCGACATGCGTGTAGTTCTGAAGTTACAAATAAATTCGGGTTGCATACACGTTGTTCATTCCAACATTTCACGACCAAACTCAGCGTTCGAAAAGATTGAACACTCAATCGAAACGCGAAAAAAGCATCCAGATGGCATTTTAATCTAATGCTGTACTCTCGGAATTCACTCGATTTATTATTTTGTTTTAATGCTACACTCACGGCAATCATTCAATTTATTGTGCACGTTTTTTAACCGAAAAATATTATGACGAAAAAAACGGCATCTGCAGAAACAAAAACGAAACAAAAACCTATATCACGCTAAAAATACACGGTGTGCGTGTAACGCAAACACGCCTATATTCGCCCAGGGACTTATATTCGCACTCTCCAACTTCTCTTATTTTTATTTCATATCAAAACGTTCGCCTAGCAAAACAGGACAGAACACAAACACTTCACCAAACACAGGGCTAGAAATTGCGGGAGAATGATTCTGTTTACAAATGCAGCAGCCAGGTACAAAGGTCTACCGACAAATCTCCGCAACGCACAAAGCGAGTCCCTCAAATCGTTAGGGCTAACCGCTTACGCGTACCGAAGTCCGAGAGCAACTCTGCTACGTTAAATACATATGACAAGAAAACAAGGTTCACTAGTACTCACTTACCTCCACTACTTGGGAGTATTTCTTCGTCCGGTAGATAAATCCATGGTAGTCAAATCACCAAAATAACGAAAGCAACGAAAGTTGAAGGCGTGCACACCCGTGCCGTCACCGGATTGTAGCACGCGTATCGATACGGAGTGCAGTTAAAAACAGACGATCGGACTCGCCGCGCAGCGACTTCCTGTCTCGTGTTCGTCCGAGGGAAAAACTTGTTCCTGAAAGGCACCCACCTTGATAAAACGCGTTGCGAAATAGATGTCCAAGTTATTGGCAAGTACAGATATTAGTTGCCAATTATATACAAGAAAAGCTTGATCGTGGGTATTTTTTAAAGAAAACAGTAATTGTACCGACAATCTAGATTACGGCATTTAAGGCAATTTCAGGGTCTGCGGTGGACATACAGCTGCCGTGGGGTTGTGGGCGCCGTAATTTTACGGTTTGTTCTGATGCCGCAACCACTTGCAGCGTATATTCCGCGCTTTCGCGCGTCGACATCGCCCCGCGTTGACGGCGTCGGTAAAATGCACGGCGACGTGAGCTGACGCGGGAGGAGGAGGAGGAGGAGAAAACTTTCTTGAACAGGTAGATCGAGCTTCGAAGTGGGCGGGTCCTAAGCCCAGGACTCCGTTGGTGCGGTCTGCCGTCTTCGCCCTTTCAGCGAGCTAAAGCTGCTTACTTAGGTCCGAGCTGGAAAGTTCACTCTCCCACTGCTCCTATGTAGCTATGCCGATGTCTATGCTGCTCGCCAGATATCAGCGTCGACGCAGCGCCAGGAAGCATCCGAAAGGAGGCGACATTGTCCGGATTCCATGTCCATTTCCTGGTTTGGGGTCATTACGTTCGTAGAAAACAATCATTTTTTTAACACGTGCGGTAATTTGGTGCCTTGAGGCAAATAACAAGCTATTTCTGTTCGAAAGTGCGCATTCATCCGTGGCTAGCTTGGCTTTCATCGGGGAGATCGGGGGTTTGGGAGAGCTTTTTGCGAGTTAAATACGGGAGCTCAGGTTACATCGCTTGTAGTGTAAGCATGATAGGCTTGTCTGCAAGTTCGGTGCGTAACGAACAAAGTTTATCAACGCCGGAAATCTAGCGGTGCATTCAATTTCATTCGCGGCTACCGTAGCTTGCATAGGGGGAGAACGATGAAGCGCGATAGCTTTTCTTGGCTTAAATAAGGGAGCTTTGGTTACATCACTTGCAGTATTAGCATAATTGACCTCGCCTCCAAGATCGGTGCGGAAGAAACAAGCGTTAGCACTGCCGAAATTTGTCAAATACGACAAAACGAATCACCCCCGACAATATTCGCTTGCAGCCTCTGTTAGGGTACCAAATTCTTGGGTCCACGCATTGTTTTCCGGTGTGGTCGAGTGGATTGGAGCTTAGGTGCTGGTGTTGTGTCTTGAAAGTCTATGGTTCCAATCTTGGCAAAACCTCACGGATTTTTTTAGTTTTTTTTTTTTTTTTTTTGCAATGAGGGTGTCATCGACTTTTCTTTTCAAGGCAAAAAAAGGCAGAGTACCTTGCCGTTTAACGTACAAGTGACGTTTGACGGTAACCTCAGTGTCAAGGCAGCCCCGACATTTGCTTTGCTCACACTTTGAATTCCTGAAGCTGCATTTGGTACGTAACATCCAGGTTAAATCAAGTAGCAAGTAAAATTGTGCGAATTGCGTCTTTGTTCATCATCCTATCTTATTTTGTTCAGATTTGACGGCAATGACCCCCCCCCCCCCCCACCAAGAAAACCTTACAAGGCTCGTTGGCAACGTCGCTCGTTGGCAAAGTCCTTGCCTCTTCCCGTGAGGTTCGGTATTGGGCTACTGTTTTGAAGGTCAAAAGTTCAAAGCAATAGTGGTGGATTACAATACTTGCACAAAACCCCTCGATACAAAACCCTTACAAAAAACATACAAAACCCATCGGTAACTTCAATGTAGTACGCCTGCGGAGAGTTTGAAAATAAAGTATAGCAGATATAGCTAAAATAAATGTAACTGCGATAGACATGTTCGAAGTAAAAAACGGACATACCAGCTACATCTGAACAACGTCAGCAAAATATGTCTAAATACCGTCCCCAAATGAAGCAGCAGCAACATCGAGAGTACGTCTTTAGCAAAGTTGAAAGAACGTCCGACATTAAGGTACCAGCAACGTTATCTCAACATCCAAAAATTTTCATTAAAATATTGCACGGGACCTAGACTTTCGGATCTTTTTGGGACGTCGCAGAGATGTTAGTGGTTTGCTGGGTGCCCAAAACACGTAGGAAACCTCGGAAAGGGGGCTGGCCAAAATCCCAAATAATGCATAAAGAATGTAAATTTTAGGCATACAGGTTCATCTCAACAATATACTAATGTATACAAGTAATGAATATAAAAACTAATGCGTGTGCCAAAGACAAAAGAACCAATGTAGAACAGACACCTATAGACGTCTTGCATGCGTACCACTACAATATCTTTAAGACGTACCACTAAGGTAACGTCCCGTAAACAGTATATAAAAGTACAATAATACGTCTATTGTACGTATTCTTTTGTGTGATTTGGATGGGTTTTTTGCAATTGTAGCAACGTTGAATATGTGTCACCTGGGCCCAACGGTACGTCTCCTGGACATCTGCAATGTTGATTGCTGACGTCTCCGGGATATCTCACCACTCAAGATGAACCCTTCTCGTCTTTCGTGCACGTACCCGTGGAGAACCCCCCGACCAGGCATCGGACCCTCAGGACATTATTCACCAGGAAGTCGTCACGCAAGTGAAGACATTACGAATCCTGGGAGTAAGATTCCGCACAGATGGGTCTGGAAGAGCACTACTACCCCAACTACACTTCACTATATTGCAACTTGCCCACCTCTACCGTCGTATATGCACGCACAAACACGGTCTTCAAGAAGAAGACGACAGTTGTGTGATGTATTGTGCTTTTGTGTTGTAGCTGTTGGGGATTGCTATATCGTGCACACAAGTGATTGGCACGTCTTATAGTAGGTGTGTGAAGGTGACAACAGCGGTTTCATTGATATTTATATTTCTCCAGTGGCCAAGGAGTATCCAAAAGATAAGCGTTACTCAAGGCAGGCACGAGCCGCTGGCTCCTAAAGGAGCCATAAAGACAAAACACAAGTTTGGTTCATTCAAAAGATTGTCTCGTTAGAATCATATTGACACCACTTTTAACGTAAACTTCGCTCAAATAAGCTACATAATTAGGAAAAACGGGAATGGTCATGCGACCACCTAGCTCATTTCCCGCAACAGAACCTATGATGTCACATGAGCTGCGCTCTGCGATTGGCGGAGGCTGGCAGAAGCAGACGCAAATTAGGTAGCGCTTACAAACTAGACGAACGAGCGATTTGCGCTTAAATTTACGGCACATTCTTTACAAAGCAATAAGGATGATGGGACAAACAGTGGAAGTTACGAAAGCACATGTAAACATAGAAGTACTGATGCGTTCTGCTGTTCGTACTGCGCACAGCATGCTTGGTTTAGCTGCACAGCACTACGGGGCTTGGGGTTGTCTCAGACGACACTGGCCGATTGACGCAAGCAACGGTGTCTTACGTGACCCCATTTGTCGAGCGAGCACTGTATCAGGGAACGAATATTTTATCCCAGAACAAAAACAAGCCAGGTTTAAATGCGGGCAAAAACAAACCAAACGCTTGTCACGGTATGGTGGCGCCATCTAAGTTACGGAACGTAAAGAAACGCGGGAACAAACCAACACCGCTGTACAGGGTGGAGACAATCTTTGAACGGTCCCGTGCCGCCGCGATTGGGCCAACGGGCTCAACGCGTTATTCTTTTCGTTTCCCACGAGACCTAGCAACGCGAAACAGACAATATGATTGAAACTTCTTCAGCAAACCGCGTTGCGGCGATACTTTTAGCGCGGTTTTGACACAATGACTTGCTTCGGCGGCAAGCGAGCAACCGAAAATGGCGGCGCCAGCGTATACGTGTCTCTACCCTGTACGGCGGATGCGTGAATGAAGGTACTCTAGGCTGCAGAGCGGTCGGTTCCTGTGATGTCATTTGGGACCACGAAAACGCACGATTGAGCGGGAAAATCAAAATTTTAACCTAAATTGTTTAATTTCACAGTGAATAAAGCACCGTTTGTAGCCGGACAAGCGCTGGGGGCACTATAAAACACGAAACCTATCGAATAAAACCAACTTGCATTTTCTCTTCATGGCTCCTTTAAGCAGCGCTGTGCGATAAAAGAACCACATGCCTTGACGTTTAAAGACTGTGCTTTCAGAGGCAACCGGTGCAGGGTTGGAAAACATGGATTCTTTCTCACGTGCACTGCTCAAAGCCGCTAAACTCGAAAGCAAATTCTCGGGCTGTCCTCGGAAGCCCCCGCCTTTGCTATGGCAGCACCTGGACAGTCATGGTAACTTTGGTCTCCGGAGGGAAAATAGCAAATTTCCCGTATATTACGAGAAATATATGTTATATTCCTGACAGTCCCTGGAGAAACCACCGCACTCTTTTTTAGAGTGTACTCATCCAAAAAAGAACAGTGACGCTACTTTGTATACAGGTAAATAAACCTGTTTTGAGCCAAAGTGATAATATATACTTTTGGCCTTGCAATTTTTATATCGAGAGAAGATATTCCAATATTTCGCGCCCCACCTAAAGAATTATGTAATCGATGTTCGTATGCAGAACCCCTTCAAAAATACGCGCTAACCTAGGCAACGGAGCGGCGTTATAACGCAGCCGCGTTCGAACGTCCAAGTGGAAATTAGAAACATTTTATGGTTTCCCGGGAAAAATAAAGCCGCCTCAACATCCAGCGTCCAGTATTAAGGAAAGCACGTCAACTACCTGCGCTCATCGCCACGTTTTGGCTTGGTGCACTGGCAATAAACACAGTTACAAGCAAAGAAAATATTGCATTTTTATGTCACTTAGCGCAGAAAAAAATTTTATTTGTGTTTTTTCTTCGGTTTCAGCGTGCCATCTTTCGTGCCGTCATTGGTGCCGTCTCATTCGCACAACGTGGAGTTGTATACTTCATAAGTTCCGCCCTCACTGCAGTAATGTTTGAAGTATTCACTGCAGCAATCAATGTCTTTTGGGAAGTCTTCACTCTCGCTGGATGGACCACTGGTTTTGGTAATTAATTCTGGCCAAGAGTTTATCTTGACACTCAGATCTTCCAGATACCATAGCTCACAGTGTTTAGCCGATACTTGTTCTTGCCTTGCTTGGAGAGCCGAGTCTGAAAAATTGAAAACCAAGCACAGGAAGCTTTGTCTCGAAAAAAGTCACCACCACTGATAGAATTTTTGTTGCCTATACACAAGGCTCCTCACATTGGCAGAATTATTTGTGCATTCCGAACCCGGTTTTTTTTTCTTATAGCAGATTTATTTTTTTGTTCATCCTTGTTCCAGTGTCACACACAAAAAAATAGTTGAATACAGACTTGTTCCCCGAATTCGACGCACAAGTCACCGAAACAAGTACTCACAGCCAATTGCAGGTTAAACCCATAATAAAAATGGTCACTTCAGGTATCACTCCAGAATTTACCACGCGACAATAGCTTTTAATAAAAGTCAAATAGGTCAAACAAATTTTCAGGATGACCCCGACTCCAAGAAGCATTTCTGAACCACAACACATTTCATGGGCCGAAGTGCTAACCACTGAATATGGTAAGTAGCGGCATCAATAGTTTCTATTTACGTGACTTACTTGAAATTTACAATTTCAGTAGTCACCTGTATAAAGAAATATAGCGCGATCTACGTCGACGTCAACACTACACCTTCAGTGAATGGCTTCTTGGAGTTTTCACAAGATGTGACAGGCGTGTCTGGTCGATACCGTTATTTTACAAAACGGTTCCGTTTTATAAAAAAAGTCGCCAAGCCGCTTCGGCGCACTTATGCGTTGAGCGTATCGGGAAAATTTTAAACTTCTGACACTCGAGGAAAATTTGAAATTTTCTTACACTCCTAAAACGAACAGAGCAGAGCCGCATTAATTACGGCACGAATGTTGTCGTGATGCAGTTCTCGCTTTTTGATCGACGATTCGCGACTACCCGTCGGCCGACTGGTCAGCCCGGCCCGTTTTGTCGGGGTCGTTCGTTCGGCGAGTAACACTACGCGGACTTTTGATAAGCCGGCGTGTTCGGATCGCCGTAGGCATCATATGACAATGCGGTCGGCCAATTAGGAAGCTGCCGTCCTTTCATCGTGATGTCGTTTCATGTCGACATTGTATGGTCAATATAGACGTGAGATAAAAGACTCAATATTGGCGTATAAAAGGCAACTGTAGACGTACACGCAAGCGTGTTTTTCGAACCAAAGGTTTAGCCCTAACCCACCTACGCTGTGCCGACGACGCTTGTCTTTAACAGAATTGCGAGAAAAAAAGCCGTCAAATAGCAGGACCTTAGCTTCGTGGAGCACGCGGCAGAATCGGTGACGTACTTAAGTTTAGATTCCAGTGTCCAAAAATACTCAAGAAAGGTTGGGAAAGGGGTGAAAACTTTTGCAACGCTAGGTCCAGATTTCCGCTGCTTGTAAAGTAGCTATTACTTTGCACAAATGACTCTGAGCACCCAAACTAAATGGGCACCCAATTCATTTAGTTGGCTCAAAACACCTTTCACGGGCCTTTTAACCTCCATGAAGAGAGCACCGATTAGCAACCTGGGCCAGGTATATCTCTTAAGTGAACGTGGCCATGCCACTGTGGTCCTCAGAACTTATATTAGCAACGTGTGGCGATTGTTGCACTGGTTGGAGTGTATAAGCTGCGCGTTTATGTCTTCATGCCACGACTCCAGCATACAAGGACATCCGTGCACTGTTCAGTTACTCATAATCTCTATACCGTATTGCTCGCGCGTGGTTGCGACCCGTTGGACAACAGAGACATATCTAAAGAACATACAAATAATGCGACGTGAAATAATTGCGGCAACACTAATACCATCCAGGGAAAACAAATACAAATAAAAGAAACAACTATGCCCGCGTGGTTACCGCAGCTATACTTCGCTTATAAAGCTACAGAACCGTTGAAACGGACATAAAAGGGGGACAAAAAACTGAAAGGTACGGACTAAAGCGGTGGTCGTGGGCCAAAGAGAAGCATTGTTTATATAGCACACAACATTGAAACATAACCATCGTATAAATAGAAGGGTGTTTCAAGTAACATAAAGAACTAAGAAAAAAATTCCCCCGCATTTCCCCGAGGGGGAGAATGTGAAAGTGCGAATGCACGGTTGTCGGCCCGCTCGCGGCGCTTGCGCTCGGCCCCCGCAGCCCACCGCCTCGCCGCCTTCTCTTCCATCTCTTCCATCGGGTTTGTAGTATCGCGTGTACACCACGCAGTTATCAAGCCGCTATAACGCCGCTGAGTCGCCAACGCACGCCGCTGACGACGTAGTTTGAATGCGTTAAAGATATAAGGCGCGTTCTGACACCGATATCAGCGTCGCGTCCGTGGCTTATTCGGTAGAGCGTCGGGCTGCGGCCCGAAAGTCCTCGGATCGAAACCTGGCACCGGATGCTGTTTCTTTATTATAGAGGAGCACTGCGGACGCCGACGCCGCCGGCGGTGGATGGTTTGGGGTCGCTTATAAAGTGATTCTCACTTAAAAAATCACTCCAGCCACAGCGGGTGGTGATTTATACCTGGCCCTTGGGATTGTAACACAGCAAGAGATACTTTACACCACCAGACTAGCCAGCCCGTATTCGCTGTAAAAGCAACTCGGTACATGTTCAATGGCTGCTACAGATCTGTATTGTTACTGCGAGCTTTTGTCGATCTGAATTAAAGGCTATCAATACACGATTGACTAGCACAGAACAGACCCTTGCCGATTTGGTTGCGCGCATCGCGAAGACGGAAGGCCAGTGCAAATTGCTACCCGATATGCGGTCCGATGTACACATTTTACTCAGCTCATCTGCCCAGACATCAGATAGTATCGCCGGCATTGAGGAAAGGTTGAATGACGCAGAGGATAGGTTGCATCGCTGCAACCTTGTCTTCTATGGCATTGACTTCTATGGCAGTGACGGTTAGTCCGAATCCTGGAGCGATAGCGAAAAACCAGTCGCAGATATTTGCAATGAAACCTTGAAGATAGCACTTTAACCTACGGATATTAGGAGAGCACATCGTATCGGTAAACTTTCTCGTGACAAAAATCGTCCTGTTATTGTAATTTCTTTTCTTTCAATACTAAGGGTGATATTTTATCTAAGGCCTTCAAGCTCAAGCGCACAACAGTCAGTACATCTGAGGCGTTCTGTGCCCCCACTCGTTCATTACATCGCGAGCTCGTTCGTTTCGCCCGAGAACCGAAGGCTCCTTTCAATTTATGCTACAAAAAACTTCTAATCGACAAGAAAACGTACTACTACGACGCTGCTGATAAGGTGGTAAAAGAAAGCGCAGAACAGGCAAGCTAGCAAGCAAACAATATAACGGAACCTTGTCTTTCCAAACCACACCCCGTAACACAACCAAGTGTGCGTCGCTACGCACTAATGACGTCAGAAATTCGATTCTTTGCACTAATATTCGCAGCGTAATTCCGAAGCGTGAAGAAGTATCTGCCGTCATCCAATCACGTGATTGTGATATTGTCGTACTTACCAAAACATGGCTTTCACCGCATATCACTGACGCGGAAGTTGCTCCGTAGTTGCCCGGATTTGCCGTTTACCGCCGTGATCGCTTGCTAAACCGAGGCGGTGGAGTTCTTATTGGAATAAAGAATTCGATTATTCATTTTAAACTAGAGCACGACAGCTCCCTTGTGATAATATACGTAGCATGTCGAACGCTATCCAGCCTTACCATATTAGGAGCGTGCTATCGCCCACCAAAACCAGACGCCGATTTTTGCAGGCACTTTAACGACTCTCTCGACTTTATACGCAAAAAATATCCCCTAACTAAGCTGATAATATGCGCTGATTTTATCTACCTTGCCATTGATTGGAGTGATCAATATCGCGTAACTACCCGGCCAGTTCTTAAGCACCCTACAGGAATTTCGATTAACACAAATCATAACCGAAGCTACGGGACAGACCGCACATACCTCAAATATTCTTGATCTAATTTTAACGCCGGACCGAGCAGTATCGAATCAGTGCATTACCTTTAAGGAAATAAGTGATCATACAGTCATCATAGCTTTCTGAACTCAGCATTTTACACAGAACAACCAGTAGCAAAACGAATTACAGTTTACGACCAAGGAAATTACGAAAAAATTGCACGTGAGCTACAAGGCTTTAACCTTTCTTTCGAGCAAGGTTTTCACGACCGCTCAGTAGAGCACAACTGGAACCTGTTTTTGGAGAAAATTTATAAATTACTGAAAAATATGTCCCAACAGTAAAAATTAGAAGCAAACAATCAGCACCGTGGCTTCCTAGCTGAATTAACAAAAAATACGCAGAAAGAAGCGACTGTTTAGAAAAGCAAAAGCCATAAATAATCCATCCGCATGGAAAGCATATGAAGGCGCACTAAAGAAGCTAACGAAAATATTTTGCATTGCCAAGCATATCTTTTCTGAGACAACATTGTTTAATATGCTACAAACTAATCCAAAATCAATTTTAGAAAACTATAAACCCGTCTCCTGCCACACCAATCAGATTGTTCAACGATAAAAAACGTAGGACTCGGTGCCTGTGAGTTTGCCGCAGTACTTAACGTGGCCTTCTCAGTTTTCACGAAAGGAACCGGCATCAACACCCCTATTCCTCGATCTGGTCATTAATGAACAAATGCTCCCGATAATATTCACACCTGAAGGAATAATGAATATAATTATCAAAATGAAACTATCATCTGCTACTAAACCGGACGGAATCAACTCCAAAATGCTCAAAAATGACAAACAACCTGTTAGTGCCATGCTCGCTTTGCTTTTTTCTCAATCATTGATGTCAAGCGGTATCCCCATTAAATGGAAACTAGGGAATATTGCTCTAACCTTTAAAAACGGCAATAGGTCATCACCGTTGAACTATCGCCCCATTTCCATTACGTCCATTCCATCACAAATATTGGAACACATAATATTTTCGCACATCATTAATCATCTCCAACGGCATAACATTCTCTCCACATCGCAACACGGTTTTCGCAAAGTGCTGTCCTGCGAAACGCAGCTTGCCTCATTTACACATGATTTGCACGTAAAACTTGACAGTAACATCTACACAGACGTACTTTTCGTCGATTTTGAAAAGGCATTCGACAAGGTACCCCACTATCGCCTAATGTGTAAACTATCACTGCTGAATCTTGACCCATTTGCACATATTTGACCGAAAACTTCCTTTCTGGACGAAGCCAATTTGTCATAGTCAATAACGCACACTCTACCACAGCACACGTTTTGTCCAGGGTACCACAGGGTGCTGTACTCGGGCCGTTACTGTTTTTCATTTATGGTAATGATCTGTCATCCGACATTTCTAATAAAATCCGCCTATTTGCGGATGATTGCGTGTTATATTCCAAAATTACATGTAAGCAACAAAAAATTAACCTACAAATTATTCTAATCTACAGGGACATACGTTTTCTATTATAATGTGCGAAGTGTGTCAGCGTATCTTTTGGTTGAGTCATTGAACTGTATGATCCCGTCGGTTGCAGTAAAAATTCTTGACGGTGCGCTGAAGGCTGCCGTGCTCGAAGCTGTTCGATACCGTTTATTGTGAATGTGATACTTTCGCTTTGTATGTGGACGTCGCAACCAAATTTGAAGTTTTCAATGTGGCGTAAGGTTGTTAAACTCACTGTCATCAACCTAAACTGCCATTTGTATAGTGGGTATGTATGATTTATGGTTGGGTATGTCAACTCCTAAACCAAATGCCAATTGATGAATCGGCCTTGATCTTTGATGGCAACTTTCGTCGTCATTATAATCCGCATTTGCGGCTATGTAATAGGATTACATTGCACCTTAACATAACGTGAGATTGTCGTTTTCTCTAAACATGTTTGAGTCCTTGAAATGCGTCACAAGCATAGAGAACTTGTTAAATTTCCCGGAAGCTCCGGACTAATATTGTAGACGTCACTGTAAGAGCCACATGATTCGCAGTGGTGTTGGACGGTGGCAGCAAGTGAAGAATTTTTTAATGACACATTTAGGACTACAAGCACCACAAACAAATTCTAATGAACCCGCCGCGGTGGCTCACTAGCTAAACGCATTGTGCTGCTGAGCACGAAGTTGAGGGTTCAGTTCACGGCCGAGGCAGCCGCTTTTCTGGTGGATGCGAAACGAAAAAAACGCCGGTGTATACGGGATACTAGCGCACGTTAAAGATCCACAGGTGGTCAAAATTAATCCGGAGACCCCAATTACGGCGCGCCTAACCACCTGCATTGCGTCGGCGCGTTAAACCCTACAGTCAATCGATCAAATTTTAATGAGAGATTTCGGTCGGTGCGCAGCTAATGGCCACTCTTTCGGCTCGTTGTTGTTGCGACGGTCTGGATATATTGATATTCATGCCCAATATGCCACATAAGGAGTGACGAAGGTGTGGCCGTTCATAACTAATACAAAGCAAGTGCTTTACGTAAAGCGACAGTGCTGCACGATTAGCCTGACTTCTACAATATTTAGCTAATTTCTGCGTAGATAAGAAAAAGACAAAACTATATATTAGCACCAACAATAAAAAGACTGGTGAAGCTTGCACTAAGCAGCACAAGACCTGAACCGTAGTTAAGATGCAGGATTTCTTTCTACGTCAGCGCTGAAGGACACATCACCACGCATTTGTACAGGTTTGAAATTGTCTTTTTACATGTTTCGTCTCAATTTGCACAGTGGTACTAGTAGCAATTATTATAAGCTTTCATATCGTCGTGTTCCTCATGCTAAGCATTACTTCCGCGGGAGCGATTCACGACAGATGGGTCGCAGCGGTGGCGTGTATGTGCCCTACGCATGAGTGCCTTTTCCGAAGTTTCATCGACGTTCCGTGGAGCTTGTGTTCCGCGGAGCTGTGGCGTGGTAGTTTGCTAGGACGTGCGAGGCGCTTCCTGGGGTTTTCGCCTGTGTTCTTTTTGTCACTGCGCCATCAGGGATGCTCGGCGGTCACCGCGTGGCACGCGCTAATTAGCGCGAGGCATTTTCTAAGTAATGAGGTTTTGTCCAGTTTTTTTTTGCCAAAGTCACTGCCCGTGCCGTGGACGCTCGGCGGCCCCCGCGAGCCTGGCGATCACGAGCGCTCGGAATTTTGTGGCGCTTTAACGCGTTAGGCTGCACACAGTTTGGCCAGCTAAAACACCTCCACTGTTAATTAAGGTTTGCAACAGCTCTACAAATTTATCTCTTCGTAAGCTGCCATAGGTGAAATGTAGAATGCATGCCGATGAGGCTGTCGCTGTTCCTGGTAACATTGCAAACACTGCTAGCGACAGCAATAGTGAATACCTCTAATTTCCTTGGAGCTGGTTTTCTTGCTGCGGAAAAGAATGACACAAACTTTTTCCCGTTGAGAAAAACACAGGTGGATAGCATCCAGTGAAAGTTACAATAAATGAATGCGTGCTGTACTTTAGGCTGAGGGATTTATAAATAAATAGATAGATGCAGAAAACACCGAAATCTCTTGTTAAATCATTAATGCGTTATTTCACTGTGTTGCCAGTGGCTAACGATTTTTGTGTGTGAAATACCCCTATGCTGCCTACAATATCTGTTTTAAATAAACGTTTTCTAATCCTGAAATCTTAAACAATTAAGTCCTTACCGATTTTAAATGTACCGAAAATATATATTTTCGTTACACCTATTGCCTAAGAGACCTGCATTCGAGCAGCAGCTGTCCAATTCCGGTCACCCGAAAACCACGTAGAAACCATGGGTTGAAATTGCACTTGGAAGCACTAAGCCCCTACTTGTGTGTTAGACATTCTACTTTAAACAACTTGCCTACTTTTCAGGCGAATTCGTGTGGGTATCCCCGATAGATATGCTCAGAGGTATCAGACGCGATTGTACTTTGAACATATTTGTAGTTCAAATGCGGGCAGATGGAATGAATTATTTAAAAAAAAACGTTCCTACGCTGACGGAATATATTTAACAAGAAAATCTACTTACCTTGGAATTCTTTTAGTGACGAACTAACTTGAACAACAGCGCAATGCGTATCCAGATATTTGAATTCCCATTGTGGAGGTGGAAGATGGTATCCTAGTGGCTCTGCGCAAAGTAACAAAATTATTCGCTCGAATGCACTCCCAATATGTTCGAGAAATTACACAAAGATGTTTTATGTGCAACGTTTGTGGTTTACTCAGGGCGAAGCCGTTTTATAGCATATCATATTGCGGAGATTAGTCTTAGTGTCAAAGTAATACGCACGGAGTGCATAAAGACGTTCGTGAAAATTCGAAAGGGAGTGCACATGGGCACAAGGTAATGTGGAAAATGTGGATTAAAAATATTTCTGCTAAAGTTAGTCTAACAATCTTATTAGACATAATGTAAAGACAGTGTCCTGTATATTTGTCGTTCAGTGAGCAACGTGAGGAAAATCAATACTTGCAAATAGTCGAAACGAAACTCCTATTACCAGTTCTCCCCCTAATGTTCCCGCAGTTTTAGCTAATATTCTACCAATTGTCCATGAACATTATGACTCCATCCGTCACAGTTTTGCAGACTTCTCCTGAGCTCGGCTGCGTGGCTCATGTACTGTTGTGAAAGGTAAAAGTGAAGCTTTTGCTTGCCCGGTTTGTGTTCTTTTTCCTTGCATATTTTAGACGCTTTCTTAAACTCGGTCACATATTTTTCGAATTCGCATAACTGAATACACAAAAAAGGGGAAAACTCAAAGTTACGAAGGCTGTGGGCTTAGGTGCCAGTCACAAACCCCTTTCGAGTCATCCTCACTATCATACAGTAAAGTGTCCGCGCAAAGGCATGTTAAAGGGTTAATATAAGGCATTAAATCAAAGTATGGAAGCCTGGGGCTTTTTTTATTATAAAAAGCGCAAGCGCATTGTAAAGTATTTCAGAACAATTTTGTTGAGGAATAGAGAGAACAAGAAAGTTCACTGGGAGCGTAACAACGTGAGCTATATACTGAGCCGACGAATTGTTTTGACACTCCTGTTTTGGTGCAGTTGTTTTGGCACTCCTTTCAATCAGCTGGGGTTGTGAGTCGGATGTGGAGCTCAACAGCGAATTTCACGACATCTACACAGAAAGAGGCTTTACGCTAGAAATTTGAAGGCATTCAGTACTTTTAAAATGGGGAGAGATTGTGTACGGCACATAAAAATGGAAATAACCCTAAAATGCTGACGTGAAGAGATATAGAAAATGAACTAACAAATAGCATGCGATCCATACTTAGCGTATGTAAAGTACAAAATAGAACTATGGAATAACTCACTCGCGTAAATTCGTTTCTTGCTGCTAAGGAGGTTAAAAATGTGAGTCGTTTTTTGGGTTTGCCATTCTTTGATGCATTTATGGCGGTTAGCCTCCCAGTAGGTTTTTATGCAGGCTGTTTTAAAAAAGAAACCTTTATGTCAATAACAACAATGCTCCCTGTTGTATATTGTGTTTGAACGTCCCGCGGAACTCTCATGTGTATCGATGAGCCCCGCGACGAAGACGACAAAGAAGGAGGGATGTACGTGCAGCATGCACCGAGTGCTGTACCTTTGCTTTGTCTGCTTCACAGAACAAGACGCTCGCTGACATGGATACCTGGTTTTGCCTCTCCTTTATGAGACGCCACTAGACCCTAAGGCTCAGTTTTTCAACATCGGTTTTGGTGCCGATACCCCGGAAATCAAACCAGGAGCACGAGCCTTTTATTCACCGCGTGGGTGAGCTGCGCTTCGAGATGGACTGGCATGGAGCGAGAAATGATGACGGGGGCCTCACGACGAGCCATGAACACGAAGATTATAAGTGAGGTCGACCGCGTGCTGCAGTTTTATCAGTTCAATCTTTCATTGCTTCGAATTCAGTCCAACCGCTTGTGTCCCAGGAACTTGGAACTTCGAACCTTGAACAAAGATGCTGGAGCACGCCTGACCAGTGATCTAGCAGCAAGCGACTGCGACGTCGTCATGGAGGGCGACGACGCCGCGAACAGCGCGTTGGCGTTGCTTGACCACCTCATTGACGTACTGCAGGCCTGTGCAATGCCTTCGTCTTCCGTTCCATCTTAAGGAGCGGCCGATACCTTCTCAGAAACAGCACCTAGCTGACACCAACTTCCTCCATGTTACTTCGGAAGGAGGCTTCTGAAGTTCGAGCTCTATCGGTTTGGCGGAACAGTTACTAGGTGTGAGCCGTGTACGACGCGGATCGCTTCCATTGTTGATATTTCTTCTGTACGGATATGCTGCGCGCACCCCGTCTAGATTTCGGGTGTGTCACTTCTGCTATAATGATGCGCTCGAAATTCTGAACCGTCGTTCTGGAAACGTTAAAGTGGTTGAGCATAAATACCTGGGGAATTTGCGAATTCTCAAACGTGTAAGCTTCTCTAGCAACATGACTGCTCTGCGCTAGATTTTGGACACGTTGAAATTGAAGAGGAGGGGCTGCATAGCCTGGCATTGACGCAGTCGTCATACGCAGCTATGCTAAACAAGGTGCTGCGAAAGGTGATCCCAGCCGAAAACTGCATAAACGAAACAGTGGAGAACACGGAAGGAAATATCCATGCTTCCTCTAATGAACTCGACCAGCTGCTTACATTTCTCCTCAACGAAGCAGAACGCCGAGAAATGTCTTCTCTGATAAACAATTGGCGCAAACCATACGAAAAGAATATTTCAATCTTGAACCGATGTTCCAAGAAGCAAACTACGACTCCTGCCGCGTCAGCTCTTCAGAATATTGCGGGGACGTTCCATCCGTTGTGTGTTTTATGCTCTGCTACCCCGCAAAAGACATAGGACTGCATGAGGGACACAACCCTGGCGAAGAAGCCTAACCAACAAGCAACTCACGGTTGGCATTTCAGGCGCACAGCGAAAGGCCACCTAGTCCATGAGTCATTGTTTAGTAGCGCTTGAAACCGGACTAGTTCGTGATTGGCGACGAGGAATGCCATAACAGGCATGAAAACAACGACACGCTTCATGTATGTGCCATGGTCGTAATGCGGGTATACCATCATCATCGTCAGCATCATAATCATGAGCTCATCTACGCCCTCTGCAGGGCGAAGGCCTCTCCAATGGATCTCCATTTATTCCTGTCCGGTGCTCATTGCGACCAATTTACCTTTGGAAACTTATTGATCTCATCTGCCCATTTACCTTTCTGCCACCCCCCGCCACGTTTGCCTTTTCTAGTTATCCAATCTGTTACACTTAATGACCAACGATTATCTTGCCACCACATGCCCTTCGCACCCCCATTTCTCATTTTCTACTAATATGTCATTACACGCGTTTTTTTCCTGACCCACTCTGCTCTCTTCTTGTCATTTAATGCTACACCTATCATCTTCTGTTTCATTGGTTTTTCAGTCGCATACACTTTAAGTTGAACCCTCTTAGTCAGCCTCCACGTTTCTGCCCCGTAAGTGAGTACCACTAAGATGCAACTGTCCTACAGTTTCGTCTCCAGGGTGATGTCAGGCACCCATTTATTATCTGAAAATTCCTGCTGAATTCACTCTACCCCTCCATACTTTTAATTATGATATGTCTTATGGTTCACATCCGGCGTCGCTACTTGGTCTAACTAGATATATTCGCTTACCCCTTCACTGCCTCGCCACCTATTTCAAACCGCAGTTCTGTCCCGAGGTTTTCAAACATTGCTTTAGTTTTTTGCATATCAATTTTCAAGCCCACTATTCTACTCTGCTTGTCCAGTGCTGTAATCATGCTTTGAAATTTGACCCTCGAGTTACTTAGAAAGGCAACGTCATTCGGAAATGTGAGGTCACTCAGGTATTCTCCTTTAACCCTTACCCCCAACTCATCCCAATATAATTTCTGAATACCTCTTGTAAACATGCAGTGAATAACATTACGGAGATTGTGTCTCCTCGTCTTGTACTCTCCCTTTCAGGTATTTTACTGCTCTCCTTATGTAGGACGATGGTAGCAGTGAACCCATTGTATATATCCTCCAGTATTCTACCGTAATGGTCGTCTACAGCCTTATTCTGCAGTACCTGAATGACTGCTGAGGTATCGACAAAGTCAAATGCTTTCTCATAATCTATGAAGGGTATATATAGAGGTTGAGTATACTCCACGCACTTCTGTATCACCTGATTGATCGTGTGAAGAAGGTCAATTGTTGAATATCCTTTAGGAAACCCGGCTTGTTCTTAAGGTTCACTTAAATATAAGGCGGCAGAAATTATGATTTTCTTGGTAAGTAGCTTGTACACGGCTGACAGTGGGCTGATCGTCCTGTAAATTTTCAAGTCCTTCACGTCACCGTTCTTATGGATTAAGATAATGTTCACGTTTTTACAATATTCCAGTAGACTCGCGGTCATTAGGCATTGCGTACACAGGTTTGCCCATTTTTTCTTTCTTTTATGCTGAGTAAAAGCTGTTCAATGAAAATCCTAGTACAATTTGCCTGCCACCTTCAAGAGATCTGCTGTTATCTGATCCTCACCCAGTGCTTTCCCCGCTTGCATTTTTCAAAGACTTCCTGACTTCCTCTGCCGTTACTGGTAGGATGCCTATCTCCTGTGAAAAACGTCTTCTTAACGTATTATCCGGGATGTCGCGGATACTGCGACATCTTCGACTTTCTAGACCATGCTCCACTTATGCTGAGCAGCTAAAAGTTATGATGTAAGTCGCGCATGGAATGTTTTAGCTTCTCGATTCATCAATGACCTTCTACACCAGACGTGTAGAGCACGAATGATGGCTTCTGAGCGGTGTTCCCGCATCCGCGGAGTCATCGGCAGTGAAAAGCACAGAACGTTCGGCAGAGAGAGCGTTCTTCCAAACTGAAGCTCACTACTGTATCCGAAACAGTACCTTCCATCAAAGCTTCTGGTAAAGTGGGTGGACCGAAAAGACGATACGAAATAGTGAGGTTTCCGCTTGGCAGTCAGCACTACCGCATTACAGTCGATATAGAAGGCATAGTCGTGCTTTTTGTATACAAAGAGGTGGCTGAACCACCGAGTGCTATCCCGTTTCTCCCAGACATGGCTGCACAAGGAAAGGATCTCGCGGATGATGTCCTTTATCAAGGCATCATTCGTGACGTCGGTGCCATTGTCCTCATTGGCTATGACCAACTGTGGAAGTTGATGGCGAGTAAGAGCGAAGCAACCTGACATGAAGATAACTGATTGCGATAACTGATTAAATATGGGGTTTAACGTTCCGAAAACCCCACATTACCACCACTAGCACCAAATGGGCGGTAATCTGCGAAGCTCTTTACCGGGCGCTAGAAGCAAACGACACAAAGCAAACACCAAAGTATGTGTCCTTCGAACGTACTCCCACGACGGTGATACGGCAGCTTTCCCGTTACAAAGACCTCGGAACCTCGATACCACTGGAATGTATCAGCAAGATTCAAAAGTTAGCGAGTAATTTCAGAACACTTCCGTCATTCCCAATGAGTGCTCTACAAGAACGTTTGCATTTAAATTACCGCTCGTTCACATGCCTGAAAATCCAGGGCTTTGCGGGATGGACAGGCTAGTGCCATCCGACAACGGACCTATGAGAGTCTGGGAGAAACCTAACAGGGAACATGCTAAGGATGGGTACAACAAAATAGTGGAAAATGAACTATTCCATATTGAACATCTGTGCTGTATGTCACACAAACAGGTGACCACGAAGCTCTAAAGGCATGACATCGCATACCATTTTAAACTCACGCAACACGTCATGGGTGTGCTCTCGGAGCGAGCAACTCAAAAGACTTATGAGTGGGAATGCCGACCTCCTTCACAATGTAAAAAAATTCACTCTTTCAGGATCAAAAGACCGCCAGACCTACACATGGCGTACCACATTCGTAGCCGCCATTTCTCTTGGTTAGTGGCGCTATCCCGAGAATGAAGAAGCGCATTGGGAATTCGGATTCAGACGACATGAGAAGACATGAATGGGGATTCAGAAAATCTTGCTGCTCGCCTACCATTGCTGCCCATACCTCATCACCAACCACATGCACCGGCGTCTGCTTGATAGCGAATTCGGAAGCCCTGTTGAACTCCGTGCCCAGTTTTGGGTTATTAGAGGCAGACAGCGTGCGAAAACTGTCATCTATTGTGCAGAGTTTGTGCGAGTACAGCTGTTGTGCCCGTTAAAGGTGGGTGTGTGAACGTTGTCGGGCATGGAAGAACTTGTAAATAGTGTTTGAAACTCCCGCGGAACTGAAACATGGTTCTAATGGGCCGCGTAATGAAGAGGAGTATGTAGGAGGGATGTGCAAGCAGAACGCAGCGCGTGCTGGGCTTTTGTTTTGTCAACTTCAAAGGACAACAACCTCATTTTTTAATTGCGAGAGATTGCCCTACGGCATAGCGGAAAGTTTTAAACGTACACAATTGCACCTGTTTCACACGGAAATCCATGAAGATACCAGTGCTCGGGTCCCTATTAACAACGCCGAAGATCTGGGGGCCTGAAAGGATGGAGCCCTGTGGCGTGGAGGTGTTGCATTCTGGGGTTTTTGAGACCTCTGCACGTACACAACAGGTGTGCAACGTCAGCGGCTCACACATGAGTCACACAGAAGGGGCAGGTATCCGCGAACTGGGCGTGATATTGGGGAGGCCAAGCATGAGTGAGTGCTTGGGATAACGCCACCCCAACTTGAAGCCTCCGCAGCAGGACTTCTCGCAGCGAACTAGCCCACTTAATAGGCAGTTCCACGCGGTTGAAGTAAAGCACGCGTGGCGTTTGGCAGCCTATTCTTTTCTACCATCAGTTCGTCTACGGTAGATACTAGAAGTGTAATGGCCACGGGAGGTATCTTCGGTGGCAGGCGATATCTGCCGCTGTGTGTCCAGAAAGCATAACAAGGCGAATCCACAGCACACGACAGGGCATGGGTAGGTGTTCATCATCGCGTGATAGCATGCAGACACGCTTGTACACTGCGCAACGCAAAGGGAATCCCGAATAGCTGCCTGTTCAGTCTGTGAAAATGTACAGCTTTGCCGCGCTTGTCACGATCAATACAAGTGCCTGCAGACCATCCCTAATGACAGTTAGTTCTTCTAGCAGGATTCGTAGAGCACGGAGAGTCTCGTACACGCAGCTTTGGTTCAAGGCTTGGTAAGACGGGCGCCTCAAAGCCGTGGTGACGATGCTGTCGCATGTTTCGAGGTCCACGAAAGCCTTGAAAACCGGTTGCGTCGCAGGCGCCCTGTCAAAAACGCCAAGGATGGTGTGCAGGGGCCGATGAAGGCCCGAAGTATTGACATGGAGCGTTGTCACAGGCTTGTTATCCGTCACCGGATCGTAAACCCTGTGTGGCCTAGGGGCCGAAAAGACTGGCATCATATCGGGTGGCTGGCCCATGTACGCGGTGAGAGCTTCCTCCTCTGGAACTAGTACATGGTTGATCTTACAGGCAGAACGACGCTTAATAATGGTTTCCTCGAGCGTGTTTAATTCAGCTTCTGCTTCCAGCTGCGGAATCTGTATTCTGCGGGGGAGACCAGTGATGTTGCGCATGGTGGCGCTATTATTCGCCTCAAGCCGATCCCATTTCGCTTGCGCCATGTGATGGAACTGTGCCTGGTACACGAGACTTGGGTGTAGCCCGAATCCCGCTAGTAGACGGACAATCGCCCAGCAGGCGCCGCCAGACTTTCGAGAGATGCGGTGAACAAGGTGGTGCACTTTTCAGGCTTTCTGTCGAGGAGATCATAACCACTGAGCTGCCGACCCTGAGGCCGGTATGTCTAGGCTCAGAACCCGGAGGTGTGAGACAATGAGAATCGCAGTATATTCAACTGCAGTGATATCGGAGATACTGCAAGACATCGACCGCCCCAAGTGTTGGCGACTAGAAGTGCAGCAGTCTTCTCTTGAGAGAGGGTGATGACACAATTACCCACATACTCCCTATTTCTGACAGTTTGTTAACGCTTGCTGGGGGCGCTTGGCTTGTCTTTGCAGGCTGGTTGGGCTGTCCATACAGTCATGTCAATGGCGTACATGAGAAAATAGGCGCAGTGAAAAGCTGCAAGGTGCCAGCCTAGCGGAAACAAGACGTGTTAAAAAATCGCTGGCAATTACAATACTTCCTAAGGTGATATTTGGGCGCTGCAGCTGTGCGCTGAGGCACTACTCATCCGTGGGTACTCTCGACGGCAGCGATGATGAACCTCTGCGTAGTGGCACGAAGTGCGTCACAGGAAGGCATTACGACGCGCGTCTTAAGCAGAGAGCGCAAACAACCTAAACGCCCACGCCCCCCTAAGGTTTTCGCCAGCGTCGCGCAGGAGATCGTCTCTTGCAGGCACAGCATACCGCGCCCCCCTCCCCCATACCACACTTTCAGAAAGCGCTCGCAATGCCACAGCGAACCGCCGTCATTTCAAAATTTCGCGACACTCTCCTCCTTACAGCATACTGCCGCCCACCCCAACATACCGACATACCGTCCACTCCATTCTACCGCCCACTCCAACAGCACGCTTTCGGAGAGCGCTCGCGCCGCCGCGGCGAACCGCCCTCCCCTCACAATATTGCGGCACTATCCCCCTTACATTACTTTCACTATTCGGTCTTGCCATCGTTCAATGGTGACGACAGCGACGGAACCGACTCAGCCCAGAGACGTGCGCCATAGGGCTGCGCCCTAAAAGTTAAAAGGAAAGACTTGTTGTATGCCTCGCACTAGTGTAAAGGAGCCGAAACGTCCACCGTTGATGCGAAAGGAAAAATAGCGGTGCTGTAGGATGTGCCGGACACAGACATTGACTTTGCCTGGAAGGCGGGGACAACTTAGCAGCGTGACTAAGATTGCAGCGTGACTAACATTGTCATATGCCTTGCGTATGTCCATACCTAGCACAGTCCCCTCACGGCGAGAACGGCCTCTCGCCACAACCATTGACGACCGGTATTCAGAACCATCCTCAGTAGCAAGACGAGGCCTGAATTGGAACTATCAAACCATCACTGAAGACGGGTCGCAAGCATTCGCTCCAACAGCTTGCACAGCGTAGATGTCAAGGCGATCAGGCGCATGTGGCGAAGTTCATGTGGTGGTTTGCCGTGATGAGGGATGTGGACAATATCCGCCCGAAGCCAAGATTCAGGGCGTTTACCCTAGTGGCTTTCATTGTAGGGTTAGGCGATGAGGCGCGCCGTAGTGGAGGGCTCCGAATTAATTTTGACCTTTAATGTGCGCCGAAATCTCGTACACACGAGCGCTTTTGCTTTTCGCCTCCATCAGAAAAGCGGCCACCGCGGCCGGGAATCGAGCCCGCGACCTCGTGCTCAGCAGCGCAACGCCTTAGCCACTGAACCACACCTGATTTAAGGCACACCTGATTAAGTGGCACACCTGATTTAAGGAGTGCAGACGCATTATGAGAGCTCGAACAGTATTGGGGACAGAACCGCGCCTTGCGGCGTACCCCTACTTCCGCACGAGAAAACGTCGGATTGTAGGTCTCCCATCTTGATGATAGTTTTGCGGTCTGTGACAAAACAACGGACATATTCGTAAATTATTTCGCCGCAGCCGAGGTCGTTGAGGTTCTTCATATAGGCGCCGTGAGCCACGTTGTCGAAGGCCCCCTTGAGATCTAATGTGAGGATGGCCTTTGGCGTGGTCCTACTGGCTGCTTCGAAGATGTCGGATTTCAGTTGAAGTAGGATGTCTTGCGTGGATAGGTGCGGGCGAAATCCGAACATGTTCTGGAGCATTTGGTCTGTAGTTTCTAAGTGCCTTTGCAACCTGTATAGAACAACGTGTTCCATCACCTTCCCGATGCAGGAGGTGAGGGAAATCGGGCGGAGGTTGTCGACGCATGGCGTCTTGCCCGGTTTGGGTAGGAATCTCACTTCCGCCTCCTTCCATGAACTCGGGAGAATGCTGCTCATCCAGCAATCGTTTATGTAGGTGGACAGAGCAACGATGGAATCGTCGTCCAGGTTTGCCAGGGCTTTGTTAGTTATTTTTCCATGCCAGGAGACGTGTTCCGGCAGATCTTGGCCAGGGCCGCCCGCACCTCAAACGGTGTTATTGGCTGATCAAGGGTGGCATTTGGTGGTCCACTATATGTCGATAAAACTTCCTTGGGTGTGTCCGGGAAATACCTGTTCTTGAGGGCACTCATGAGGTCCTCTCCAGAT
Source organism: Haemaphysalis longicornis (assembly GCF_048455015.1). Classification (NCBI taxonomy): domain Eukaryota; kingdom Metazoa; phylum Arthropoda; class Arachnida; order Ixodida; family Ixodidae; genus Haemaphysalis; species Haemaphysalis longicornis. Next base: position 2,932,086 of record NW_027526306.1, read on the forward strand.
TCTTGGTACTGGTGTATTATATACTGCATTGTCTTGCTAGATTCTAGCTTGCTCTTGGTAGGGTCTATCAGATATCTAAGAATTTGCCATGACTTCGAAGTGCTGAGTCTTCCGTTTAAGGTGTCACATATATCTAGCCAGTTTTGGCGGCAAAGCTGCGCCGCATACTGGGCCGCTTCTGTGTTGAGTTTGGCAATTCGTAAGCGGAGCTTTCTGTTGTGTCTCTGCTTCCTCCATCTCCGCAGTAAGCTGCGCCGGGCTTCCCAGAAGTGAAGCAAGTGATTGTCCACTGCCGGTGTTTGATTGGAAATTTGAATTTTCTTTGTGTTTTGTGAAATATCGTTGCAGAGGTCTTGGGTCCATGCGTTTATGTCTTCTATTGTGGTGGTGGGGTCTTGACTTCTTTTTTTCCGTATCGCGTCCCAGTTCGTAAGTTTCGCTTCTCTTAATTGCCGTCTGTATGACGGGCCATACACTTTAGTCTCGATGATCATGTGATCACTTCCTAAGCTTTCCTCACAATTCCTCCAATTAACGTTGAAGATGTTTGATGTTAAGGTAAGATTCGGACAGGTATCTCTCGTCGAGCTAGTGCCGATTCTGGTTAGCGTGCATGGGTCTGTGATGAGGGTGAGGCTCTCTTTGTGGATAATGTTGGAGAGCTCTCTTCCTCGTTTGGTTTGATACATGTAGCCCCAGGCTTGGTGTGCGGCGTTTAGGTCCCCTGCGATGACAAAGGGATTAAAGCCCGCTATTCTTTTTGCCTGTCGAATGATATCCGCCAGTCCAGGGGCTTTGTTTTTCGGCCGGCAATAGATGTTGAGGATAAAAATGGTTCGACCTCTTTTTGTTTTTTGAGGAACTAGTTCGGTTACAATATTATCGTGAGTGTTTGTTGTCAAGGGGTGTTGAACAGCCGTGATATCTTTCCTAATTAGGGTGCAGACATCCCTTCCGTTATTAGTGATGTGGGTTGCGTAGCCAGAAATTTTCGCGTGGTGGGCCGTTTCGCAGAGAGCTATTACATCGGGGGGTTGAGATTGATTAGCAATATATTGTTGTAAGTCATCCTTCTTAAGTCTAACGCTTCGGCAATTCCACTGCCAGATTAGTAGCGGAGATTTCGGACTCTGTCTGTAGTTAGTCTTCACTATTGGTGATGTAGCTTTCGGCCGTCGTGTCTGTCTGTCCTGGGCGGAGGTACGGTTTGTCCCTTCTTGAGTGACAGCCGGTGCTTGTCGAGTGCTGAAGTTCTAGGCGCTCGATTCTGGTTTGGGTGCTCTGCATTTGTCCTGATAGCTGCGCCACTTGACTTCCAAGTTTCCCTAGCTGAGCGGAGATGGTCTTTAGCTGGCCCCGACGAGACTAGTGAGTTGCTCGAGACCGCTTTGGAATTCTTCTTTGTTTATATAACTTACGGTGTTTTCGTCCTGCATAGGGGACGCCTGTTCCAGTCTTCGTTTTTTTTCTATAGCGGGTTGTGTCAGAGGTGTCGTGATGGGCTCTTCTGAGGCATCTTCAGGGAGCGTACCGGGTTGTGTTTGTGGGGTTGGCGCGGATGTTTTCTTGAGTAGTTGTGTCATGAGGGATTTGAGTGATTGAATTTCTGCCCTCAGTGTCCTGATTTCTTGTTGTAGTTTATCACATTCGCTGCACTGTGGACTGGACAGACGAGCAGTGGGAGAGAGAACGGATGCCCAGCTCACCTTGCTCCCGTCAGCGTCGTTGTCCTGCCGCCCTTGCCTCTTTCCGTGTTGTCGGGACTTTGACCGGGACCGCGAACGGTTCCCCTGGGGTCGGAAGGTTGATCGTGACTTTGAGCGCCCGGCTGGCCCACTGTTCCCCCGGGTGGCACTGCGGGACCGGTGGGTGGACTCCGTCGGACTCGAGGGGTGGTCACGTTCCCATTTCTTCTTTCGGAGAAGGTACAGCTCCCGGAACGGCATTCTGCATTCCTTGCTGGCGGTGAGGTGGTCCCCCTGGCACAGCTCACATTTGGGGTTGCACAGGTGGTCAGGTAGTGGGTCACAGGCACCGCAGCGTTCGCATGCTATGACGTCTGGCGTTGGGCACACGTCGGAGCGGTGACCTTGCTTGAAGCACTTGAAGCAGTACGGAAGGGTTTTTTTGTACAGATTACAACGAGTTTCTACTCCTTTGTAGTAGACATAGAAAGGGACTCTCTGTCCGAGGATGGTAATCACCACCGAGGCCGATTGTCCAAGTCGTAGACACGCCGCGAATTTGTATCCGGGCATCCATAAATCTTCGAGAATTTCTTTCGGGGTGTACTCGATCGGTATGTCGTGCAAGACACCCTTACTTGAATCCTCGGGGAAGAGGCCGTAATGATTGATTTTGAAACACTTGCCGTTGATGTTGAGCTGGGTGATGTTGTCAAGCTTCCTTGCTGCGAATTCGTGAGGTGTGCTCACGGTCGCGATGTTTTGGTCGTAGTCGATTCTGATCTTGATGCTTGCTTATTTCCATGAGAGTTGAGCAGCGTTGAGTATGCTGTCGGAGATGGTTGCCGCTTGGTATTTTCGGACGTCAAGGCCCTCCGTGGGTCTGATAACCATCTTAAAGTCATCTTTCGGTAGCAGTGGCGGCTTCGGGGAGACGCGAGGCTTGTCTGCTTTTGCTTCCTGGGCTGTATTTGTAGTGGGATGAAGCTGTGTTTCGTCTCCCAGCAGTCCGTTCTTGTTGTTCTTTCTCTTCGACTTGCTAACTACCTCGATCCAGTTGCCTTGACTAGTGTCTTCGTCGTCTCTTTCCTGGTCATACTCATTCAGCTCCATGCGCGTATCTTGTGGTCAATCGTTCTCCGGCACTTTGGAAGCTACTGCGTCCACGACAGGAGCTGGCGGCACCATCAGGAGCCGCGTCTGAGCCGGCCTGTTCCAAAGTAGGCTTAGCTCGTGAGCTCCCGCTTCGGAAGTTCAGATAGCCGTAAGTTCATGAAATCGTGACTTACGGCAAGAATGTTGGGTTCCCCGTGGTCCTCGCGACATTGGGCGGGTGGTCTGATGATTTTTCGGTGGATTTCAGGAGTTCTTCCGTTATTTTGATGCGTTATTTGCAGAGTCTGAACACAGCCAGATACATCGACGACGACGATGATGATCGCCCTCTCGCTTGAAGGATCGCGGCCAAGAATTCAACCATTGTAAACGGGGACTGAATTTGCGAAGCGGCTTCGTGAGTTGACGGTAAAGCCACACCGTCCGACAGAAGGAACGGGACCGGCTTTGCTTTTGGCACAGCATCAAAGGCCGCAAAATGAGGCCCGGACAACACTTGGGCGAATTGTATGGGATCCTGGTGTCATGCAAGGCAAGCCATGGCTGCGGCTTCCGGAGGGCGACTGCCAGATTCCATGGCGCGAAAAGTGCGCCAGGCGGGTGGCGTTGAAGGAACTAGTTCGGTTAGAATATTATCGTGAGTGTTTGTTGTCAAGGGGTGTTGAACAGCCATGATATCTTTCCTAATTAGGGTGCAGACATCCCTTCCGTTATTAGTGATGTGGGTTGCGTAGCCAGGAATTTTCGCGTGGTGGGCCGTTTCGTGGAGAGCTATTACATCGGGGCGAAGAGATTGATTAGCAATATATTGTTGTAAGTCATCCTTCTTAAGTCTAACGCTTCGGCAATTCCACTGCCAGATTAGTAGCGGAGATTGCGGACTCTGTCTGTAGTTAGTCTTCACTATTGGTGATGTAGCTTTCGGCCGTCGTGTCTGTCTGTCCTGGGCGGAGGTACGGTTTGTCCCTTCTTGAGTGACAGCCGGTGCTTGTCGAGTGCTGAAGTTCTAGGCGCTCGATTCTGGTTTGGGTGCTCTGCATTTGTCCTGATAGCTGCGCCACTTGACTTCCAAGTTTCCCTACCTGAGCGGAGATGGTCTTTAGCTGGCCCGGACGAGACTAGTGAGTTGCTCGAGACTGCTTTGGAATTCTTCTTTGTTTATATAACTTACGGTGTTTTCGTTCTGCATAGGGGACGCCTGTTCCAGTCTTCGTTTTTTTTCTATAGCGGGTTGTGTCAGAGGTGTCGTGATGGGCTCTTCTGAGGCATCTTGAGGGAGCGTACCGGGTTGTGTTTGTGGGGTTGGCGCGGATGTTTTCTTGAGTAGTTGTGTCATGAGGGATTTGAGTGATTGAATTTCTGCCCTGAGTGTCCTGATTTCTTGTTGTAGTTTATCACATTCGCTGCACTGTGGACTGGACAGACGAGCAGTGGGAGAGAGAACGGATGCCCAGCTCACCTTGCTCCCGTCAGCGTCGTTGTCCTGCCGCCCTTGCCTCTCCCCGTGTTGTCGGGACTTTGACCGGGACCGTGAACGGTTCCCCTGGGGTCGGAAGGTTGATCGTGACTTTGAGCGCCCGGCTGGCCCACTGTTCCCCCGGGTGGCACTGCGGGACCGGTGGGTGGACTCCGTCCGACTCGAGGGGTGGTCACGTTCCCATTTCTTCTTTCGGAGAAGGTACAGCTCCCGGAACGGCATTCTGCATTCCTTGCTGGCGGTGAGGTGGTCCCCCTGGCACAGCTCACATTTGGGGTTGCACAGGTGGTCAGGTAGTGGGTCACAGGCACCGCAGCGTTCGCATGCTATGACGTCTGGCGTTGGGCACACGTCGGAGCGGTGACCTTGCTTGAAGCACTTGAAGCAGTACGGAAGGGTTTTTTTGTACAGATCACAACGAGTTTCTACTCCTTTGTAGTAGACATAGAAGGGGACTCTCTGTCCGAGGATGGTAATCACCACCGAGGCCGATTGTCCAAGTCGTCGACACGCCGCGAATTTGTATCCGGGCATCCATAAATCTTCGAGAATTTCTTTCGGGGTGTACTCGATCGGTATGTCGTGCAAGACACCCTTACTTGAATCCTCGGGGAAGAGGCCGTAATGATTGATTTTGAAACACTTGCCGTTGATGTTGAGCTGGGTGATGTTGTCAAGCTTCCTTGCTGCGAATTCGTGAGGTGTGCTCACGGTCGCGATGTTTTGGTCGTAGTCGATTCTGATCTTGATGCTTGCTTATTTCCATGAGAGTTGAGCAGCGTTGAGTATGCTGTCGGAGATGGTTGCCGCTTGGTATTTTCGGACGTCAAGGCCCTCCGTGGGTCTGATAACCATCTTAAAGTCATCTTTCGGTAGCAGTGGCGGCTTCGGGGAGACGCGAGGCTTGTCTGCTTTTGCTTCCTGGGCTGTATTTGTAGTGGGGTGAAGCTGTGTTTCGTCTCCCAGCAGTCCGTTCTTGTTGTTCTTTCTCTTCGACTTGCTAACTACCTCGATCCAGTTGCCTTGACTAGTGTCTTCGTCGTCTCTTTCCTGGTCATACTCATTCAGCTCCATGCGCGTATCTTGTGGTCGATCGTTCTCCGGCACTTTGGAAGCTACTGCGTCCACGACAGGAGCTGGCGGCACCATCAGGAGCCGCGTCTGAGCCGGCCTGTTCCAAAGTAGGCTTAGCTCGTGAGCTCCCGCTTCGGAAGTTCAGATAGCCGTAAGTTCATGAAATCGTGACTTACGGCAAGAATGTTGGGTTCCCCGTGGTCCTCGCGACATTGGGCGGGTGGTCTGATGATTTTTCGGTGGATTTCAGGACTTCTTCCGTTATTTTGATGCGTTATTTGCAGAGTCTGAACACAGCCAGATACATCGACGACGACGATGATGATCGCCCTCTCGCTTGAAGGATCGCGGCCAAGAATTCAACCATTGTAAACGGGGACTGAATTTGCGAAGCGGCTTCGTGAGTTGACGGTAAAGCCACACCGTCCGACAGAAGGAACGGGACCGGCTTTGCTTTTGGCACAGCATCAAAGGCCGCAAAATGAGGCCCGGACAACACTTGGGAGAATTGTATGGGATCCTGGTGTCATGCAAGGCAAGCCATGGCTGCGGCTTCCGGAGGGCGACTGCCAGATTCCATGGCGCGAAAAGTGCGCCAGGCGGGTGGCGTTGAAGATGAGGAACCGAGAGAGGCGCACCAGTCAAGCCAGCTCCGCCTGGACAGCCTCACCTCATGCCGTCCGGCAGCAGCGGTAAGGCGCTCATACTGGAGCCTGGCGTGTATCGACGAAAGGTCCCGGGTGGCAATTATTTCGGCTTGCTTACATTTGGCCCTGAGCTGCAGGTGCCAGAGATCACGCCCAGTGCGGCACAACTCCACCTACCTTTGCTGGGAGGCTTCCATGAGGACGCTGCGAAGTAGATGGATGGGGTTCGGGATGGAGGCTGAGAAGGAAGCGTTGAGTGTGGATCGAGAGGCATCCCAATTCACCACTGTAACAGCGAAAAAGGCGGCCCTTTATGTCTGGAATCAGTCGATGCGATTTTGGTGGTGATCGCTGCTCTAGCTGTCCGCCTGGCGTTTCCAGGATTCGTTTGTGTTCCCAGCACCACAAACAAATAACGTGAGCATTGGGGCTTCCGGGCATGAGTAAAACGGTGTGTCATGCTGTAAATATTATTCAGCAGCAAAAAAGCAGGCATCGTGAAGTGTTCTAGGACCACTCTACTACGATCCTTTGAGGCAGGGTATCCCCAGTCACAACGTGGAGCATTGAAATCCCCCGCTACAACAATAGCGCCGCAAAGGTTACTTCGCCGTAGTAGGGTAAGCCAACCGAGGCACAGGCGGGGAGCACGACCACTTTAGGAGCGCACAAAACACGACACCATGATAAGGGCACAACGCGGAAGCTGCACCTTTACCACCACCACCTCCTGCCAGGCTGTAAACCACAAATGTAGAGGGATAGGCGTTTGGGGAAACAGTTTAGACAAAAATAGCCGGCTTGCCCGGGGGTTTAGAAATTGAGCAAGACCGCTGATCAGGATTGGACCGCTCACTGTATGCGGTAAATTGCAGAAGGTGAGCGAGAGACTTCGTCTCCTGAAGCACAAAAGCCCATGAATGGATCTTTCCCAGATGTAGCCTTTAACGGGAATCACCAACTGTTGTAGAGACACCGAGAGTAACATTTTACAATGGACTGTTGCGGTACAGGCAGGGAAGCGGATTGTTCAGTGAAGTTGACAGCAAGTACAAAGGCCAATGTCTTAAGCTGGTGCACCACCAACTGCAGGCGTCCTTTGCGGGAGAGGAGGCTTGTGGTGAGCAAAGGGCAGACATAGACACGGCGTGCTGATGAGACTTGGAGAAAAGACAAGGTCGACGTGATAGGTCGTGATACGATTGAGGCCAGTCTTACTGGCGGCGTGTTAGTTGACACCTTCTCTTGGTGAATTCATTATTTTCACCATGCAGCGAGGCAAGCTTTTGGTCTGGGCCAAACGTTCGTTCTACATATGAGACAGGGGTGGTTCAGAAACAGCTTGCCAATCACAGCGCAAACCACGGGTAGCGTTTCGATATGTTAGTTGCGATGGAGACTCTGCTGCTTCCTCCTCCTTCATTTAGTCCTCACCCTCTCGCCAAACAGTCGAAACCGTTAGCAGTTGACGTTGGGTCTGGCTGGACACGAGCACGCCATGCACGGGGCTTCAAACGCGTTGCATTGCTTTTGGTGTGACAGCCATTATGCGTTATCTTATGGTCGTTAGAGCGACAGAGACCACACTTAAACTTTGGCTGTTGAGGCGCAGCCGTTTCGTCCTCATTAGAGTACGGGGTTGGGAATGGGCGGGGAGTGCTTTTGAAAACGGCGAAAACATTGGTGGCAGTGCACTTCACCAGCTTTATAATTATGGGCCGGACGACACAGCGATTGAAAAAAAAAACGATTTAGTGGCTCGAGGGCACTCCGTAGCGCCACGAGGCAGGTGCGGCCTGGTCCCACATACAGCACATCACGTGTGACAAAACATTACGCTGTAACAAAGGTAGTCATAGTCCCCGGATACTACGCCTTCGACTACATAACAGCGTATGTCACTTCCTGACACCAGGTACGCTTGCATATTAAGAATTGTGTCGGAAGAAAGAGGTATGTGCTGCAGAGAGCACAACTTAGCCACTGCATTTCTGGACGTCACCCACATAGACACAGCAGTCGTAGCTCGAGGGTGGTACCGAAGCCGCGATGAAGCAATTTATGCAAAGCCTTTGTGGGGAGATTCAGGATGTTAAGTGCAGCTGATGCTTGATGGCAACTTCGTACGTTCGTTGTGGCGAAGTTACGAGGTGTAGGGGTCGTTTCAGGAGACTTCGTGATAGCTGGAGTCGAAGCATATTGCTAGGTGTCCCCAGCCTAACAAGCCCGCCTCGCAGCAGGTGGTGCAGTCCCTCCATTTGTACCATAAGAATGTGGCTCGCCTGCAGATCACTTCGATGACGAGTCGCTGGTCATCATCATCATCATCATCACCAGCGTATCTACGCCCACTGCAGGGCGAAGGCCCCTCCCAATAATCTCCAAATACCCCGGTCCTGTGCTAAATGCGACCAATTATTTCCCACAAACTTTTTCATCTCATCTTCCCATTTAACTTTCGGCGCCCCCTGAAAACAGCCCCGCTGGTAGCAAAGTGGTGGTAGCGAAGGGGCCGCTGGTAGCGAAGAGGCCGTGGGTTCAGATCCCACCCGAAGGGCATTATTTCACCACTTTCTTTCTGACTCAAAAAAATTCACCTGTTTCTATGACCTAGCGCATTCCCCCCTTTGCTTTCCGAGGTTTTATTGAATGCCAACTATTCATCATCATCATCATCAGCCTATTTACGCCCACTTCAGGGCAAAGGCCTCTCCTATTATTCTCCAATTACCCCGGTCTTGTGCCAACTGTGACCAATATATCCCCACTGACTTCTTGATCTCATCTGCCCATTACCTTTCTGCCGCACCCTGCAATGCTTGGCTTCTCTAGGGATTCACTCTGTTACCCTTAACGACCAACGGTTATCGTGCTTTCGCATTACATGGCCTGCCCACGTCCATTTCTTCTTCCTAAATTCTACTAATATGTTTGTTCCCTGACCCACTCCGCTGTCTTCTTGTCCCATAGATATAAACCTGTCATTTTCCGTTCCATTGCCGGCTGAGTGCTTATCAATCTAAGTTGAACCCTCTTAGCCAGCCTCCAAGTTTCTGCCCCGTAGGTGAGTACAGGTAAGATGCAGCTGTCATACACTTCCTCCTTCAGTGACAATGGTAGGCTGCTATTCATTATCTGAGAATGTCTGTCGCATGCACTCAACCCCATTGTGATACTTCTTATTATCTCTGCCTCATGGTTGGGATCCGGGTTGATAACTTGGCCTAAGTAGACATATTCGCTTACCCCTTCCACTACCTCGCCCCCTATCCCAAACTGCTGTGCTCTCCCGAGGTTATTGGTGATTACTTTGGTTTTCTGCAGACTATTTTCAAGCCCACGGTTCTACTCTGTTAGTCACGTGCGGAAAGCATGCTTTGCAATTAGTCCACCGAGCTACATAGCAAGGCAACGTGATCAACAAATCTGAGGTTGCTAAGGTATTCTCCATCAGCCCTTACTCCCACCTGTTCCCAAACCAACTTTCTCAATACTTCTTGTAAACATGCTGTAAATAACATTGGAGAGATTGTGTCTCCTTGTCTGATACCCTTCCTTATAGGTATTTTACTGCTCTCCTTATGGAGGATAGTGGTAGCTGTGGACCCATTGTAGATTTCCTCTACTATTCTTACGTAATGGTCACCTACCCCCTGGTTCCGTAATGCCTGAATGACTGCTGATGTTTCGACTGAGTCAACTGCTTTCTGATAATCTATGAAGCCTATATATACGGGTTCAGTATAGTGAGCGCACATCTCTATCACCTGATTGATCATGTGAATATGGTCCTTTACGGAACCCTGCTTGTTCTTTAGGCTGACTGAAATCGAAGGTTGCAGAAATTCTGTTACTGATTACCTTGGTAGGTACCTTGTAGACGACTGACAGTAAGCTGATCGGCTTGTATTTTTTCACGCCCTTCATGTCACCTTTTTGATGAACTTGGAGGATTTTCGCGTTCTTCCAAGATTCCGGTACACTTGCGGTCATTAGGCATGGCGTATACAGGTTTTCCTGTTTTTGAAGTACAATTTCTCCCCCATCCTTCAAGAGATCTTCTGTTATCTGATACTCACCAAGTGCTTTGCCCCCTTTCATTTCTTTGAAAGCCTTCATTACTTCTTCGGTAGTTACTAGTGGGGTGTCTATCTCCTCTGAACTACTTTCTCGTTCGGCATTATTCTCGATGTCCCGGTCCTGTACAGATCCCGTATGAACTCCTCGGCTACTGTGACTATTTTACCCCAATTTGTGTAGACAATGCCGTGCTTGTCTTTAGTGCATATCTGATTTTTTCCCCCACGCCAAGATGCCTCGTCGCTAATTTCAGGCTACCTCTGTTCTTTACAGCGTATTTGATCCTCTCCATATTATACTTCCGTTTGTCTGGTGTCTTACGCTTATTGGTTAACTTCGAAAGCTCCCCTAGTTCTATCCTGTCTGCTGGGGTGGAGATTGTCATGGTTTGCGGTTTCCTAATTAGATTTTTCGTCTCCTGGCAAAGTGTACCAGTATCGTGTGTGGTCATCGTGCCCCCGACTTCTACTTCACACTACGTGATAATGCGTGTAAGGTTGTCGCTGGCTTCCTGTGTCGTAAACTCTGCTTCTTCGGTAAGAGCAGGGTCTCTGGAAGCCTCCATCAGTTGCGGAACGTTATCAGTGGTGCCAGCAACAACGTCACCAGCAGCAGATGCTACTGGTAGCTGTGATGTTGCAGGCGATGGTTGCTGCGACAACACGTCCGACGTGGCGGGGTCGTGTCTTAGTCGTAAGCAGCTGAGATTGTGCTGAGTTAAGCCTAACGGCCGTGGTTAGGGGTCCGACCTTGCGAACGATCCCGCATGGGCATTCTTGAGCTTGCCGCTGTGACGTACCGGTGCCAGGAGGATTGCAGTGATGTTAGAAACGACCAGGAGTGAAGGAGCAAGGGAATGGAGCCTGTTTAGTGCAAAACAACGAGTAGCCGTAAAACGCCAACAAACCACTCCGTCTTTTTTATCGGACGCGTCTAAACGCCGAGGAGCGGTTTTCGCACAGCTTCTGCGCATTCCAGATATGTTTCGTAGCGGTGCCCTTACCGCCGGTGGTTCGTGCTCTCTACATCGGTTTACAGTTAAACCTGCATATACCGAACCTCCGTGTAACGACTTTCCAGATAATTGAAGTTTTTTAATTTCGTATTGCCCCGCCATTGTAGCCGAGGTGTTCGCGGCCTCTTTGTAAGGAAGGACTTACGTCGGTTAAACTTGATGTAGAAGTTCGGTAAGCGGAGCAGAGGGGTTTTCTGTACTTTTGCTGAAAAATCGGTAGGAGAAATTTACTAATTTAGTGAATACTAGCACTATTTCAAGGACCCGGCAGCACCAAAAATGTCTAGAATCACCTAAAAACAAAATTCGCCATATATTGATAATAAATGGAGCCGCTAGTGCGAAGCCGTGGCTTTAGTACCATCAACTTCTGGTTTTGCTCGTGGAGTGGGACACCACACCATGTAGCAAGAGTAGCTACACTTCACCGTTCTTCACCCTTAACACCAAATACCGCGCGTTTCCACGTGTTAGTGCGGTGTCGGTTTAAATATTAGGTTTTGAGGTGCTAGGCTTGCTTCTCTGTGTGTACTCGCCTGTCTCCACTGCTATCAGCGCTATTGGTTCGTCGGTGATGATTTCTGCTGCCAAAAAAGAATGGCTTCGTCTTTTCAAGCCACGCTAGAAATTTTAAACGGCATCTCCACTTACGAGGGAGAGAAATTTTACCACCTGGTTTAGCATCCTAGCCAGAACCCTAAAACCATTCGGAGTGCGAAAAAAAGCATCAAGGTCGGAAAAAGGCGCCCCGTCAGCACGTTTCTTTCTTGGAACGCGTTAAGGACAAAAGACTGTCAGAACGTAAAAGGGATACTTAAGTTACCAGGGTAAGTGATCTTGCATGTTGAGTGCGCCGTGTAGTGCCTAAGGGCGATCGTGAACAGCATGCACACTTCACGCAGTTTCTCTCCGTGAAATAAATCCTGTAAAGTTGAAATAGGCCAGTGTTCTATGAATAACCTTTTTTTTGCTTCTGATTACCTGATACCACAAACATTATGAGCGCGTTTTAGATTTGCTTGAAAGCGCGGAACGCGATAGCCTTATGGCTTGTCGTTTGCACCACAATAATACTTGCTTGTCATGCTGTTGAGGCACACACTGTGCAACGAACCAGAACTAATTTTCTGTCCTAAACTGCACTAAGATGGAATTTTGAAGAGGTAAGTTCTATATTTTGGTATAAATTATTATATTCCAAGCACTTCAGGCTCTTACCACTCCCACTGCGCCCCAAATGGCCTACGAAACTGTTTGTCATACGTACGTCTGTTGTTAACGGAATAGAAACGTCCCCGGCATATGAACGTGAATGATTTTGCGGTATTCGGGTTTTTTTGTCCACTTATGAAGCGCCAGGTGCAAGAAGCAATGAGAAGGTGCCGAAGCGGAATAGAATTCTTCAATACTCTAAGAGGTGCCATTCGGTCAGTGCGCGCGGCTGACCAAACAACTAGCATGTTGATCCACAAGTGCCGAAAAGCGAAACTCAAGGAGTAAGAAAACTCTGTATTGGCTATGCGGCCAGCTTCGAACCGCGCCCTTATAGATCCTATGGGAGCTCGGGTTTTTCACTGTACTGCCTCGTCGCCTTCGTGGTCGGAGGAGTCAGCGGGCCGAGAGATGGAATATACTCCGAGCCCTGGCAAAGTTAAGTGGCGGCAAGTTTATATGTAAACAGTCTCTTGATAGCCGTGTTGTCGACAAGCTCATCCTGTAACATGGTTTTGCACGAGCGGATATGGCCGTCCACGCTCCTGTAGACTTCTAGTCCACCAGCCAGCATCCACCTTTGCAGAGGCGTGTTTTCAGCATAGACCAGCACTACGTCCTCTACGTTCAATTCTGTTGCCATCCTTCGGGCTGCGAAATGTGCTGATCGCAACTGAAGCAGATACTCCTTCTGTCACCATGTCCAGAAGTTTTCCGTGAGCCGTTTTCTGTATTGTGGCCTTCGAAGATCGTCTGTGAGCATTACAGTGGTGGCGACATTCGGTGTCCTATGCGGTAGAGAGGTAAACATTTGTCCTATCAGAAGGTCGGTGGGCTTTACGCACACGGTTCTCCTGTACACGACTCGACAAATGTGAATGGTCTAAAATTGACCACAGCTTCGACTTCGGTCAGAACTGTAGCTAGTTCTTCGAAGGTGAGAACAGCTTTACACAGACTTTTTTGCAGTGTGACCTTAACAGTTCGCACGAGACGCACCCGCCACCCTCCCCTCCAAGAGACGTCTGGTGCCATGAACCTCCAGGCAACTTCGGCGCTGCTGATGTTCCCAGCGACAGTGTCTTTTAGAAACATCCGGGGAAGTCGCTTGGCGCCACACGACGTTCCCGTGAATGTATTCGCATTATCTGAATAAATGACTCAAGGTAGGCCCCTCCGTGTCACAAAACGCTTGAAACACATCAGGAATGCTTCTGAAGCCATCGAGCTACCCACTTCTAGATGCACTGTTTGTGATGTTGCACATGTGAAAAAGGCTATGTAACTCTTTGAGCTGTTAGTCAGTCCTGTGAAATCTATCCCCAAAGCTTCAACAGCATTAGTTGATGACAAGCTGTGACCAGGAAGAGGGGCAGCAGGACACACGGCCTGGTCTTGTTTGGAATCGCTTGCAGAGGTAGCAGCCATGGATGACTCGTTTGACTAGGGATCCAGCTCTGTGAATCTAGTAACCTCATCTTTTCTTGATAGGAGCTACACGTTATTTTAAACTTAGCAGGTGTCCCTGTCTTGGGTGGTTTGCGAGAATGTAAACAGTAGGTCCGTATGCCAACGGGCTTCCGCCAAAAAAACGTGTCCCTAATTCTGCTGGTAGGGCGAAGACACAACGTTACGTCTGTGAAATGGCCATGCAGCCGGACCTTTAGGACCCGAGGTTTCGTAGGTGGGTCTCACGTTGGTGAACATATCCAGCGCAGTCATGGTGATACCAACGCTCATCTATCGAAGATGCCCACACAGTTACTCCGTCAGAAGCGTGCACAGGCTACCGCCGTCGAAGCTTGCGAAGTCCCACTGTGTCGCTGGATTACTTGACGGGGTTCACCATGCACAGTGTGGTGAAGCACTCTCGCTCATGACGCGTCTTTTCAGCAAAGCGCCTTTTAGGGGCGAAGCCCCTCTTGCTCGGGCCCTGTCCCGAGCAAGAATACTCAAAAAGCACCTTTTAAGTATTCCAATACCATCCTTTTAGCACTCTTCTGTCGTGGCTAAACCGCTGACAGCTGTAGCAGCCTCTCTATTGAAAAAGAGTCGGAGATAATTGAATTTCTGCGAGACAGTAAGACTGCCTTTTGGTTGATCGTCTGGCCAAACTGTTCCCAGAATTCGTTTTACTTGCCCAAATCTACCGAGTGAGGGAGGGATGGTTAGTTTAGGTAGGTTTGCTCCGTTTCTCTGTGGAGCGTGGACTTGAAGGTTCCAGTTCTGGGCGGTCATTAGATTGACCGTCACAGACTGCGACAGGCGAGCACTCCTCATTTGCCGTTCGGAAAGGATGCCTGTCGCGTGGCATTGCTACTCAGTCACGCTGTTGCACTCGGCCTGGAACGCGTCGTCCTCTATGTAGCTTTCGAATTCATTGTGTAGCTTGTACGTTCCTCGTTATTCGTTTTAAGACTTTTGTATCATGGCGTCAGTTGGTCTACCGAACCGCAGCTGACCATCAGAATGGCACTTGCCTCGTTCATAAGCTTGGCATTGGGCACCCGCCTCGATGCTCGCTTGCACTTGAGTTTCTCAATGACGCTCGCTCTCTTCGAAGCGATCAGCAGGTCCCGGCCATTGTCCCGTGTCGTTCGCACCAAAAGCGTTGAGCCACGATTTCCGAAAAGCAACACCCAAGGCGTAAGAAATCTCTTTTTTGGTGGTGCTCCAAACTTCCGCACCGTGCGCTGCCAGATCCGATGCACGAGCTCGCTACCAGCGTGATGTGTTGTGTATGAAAGTAAAACTGTCTCGATGATTCACTGTAATGCACCTCGAAAGTCGAACGGAAACTTTCAGGAATAAATGCGGAGAAGATATGTTAAAGCTCCGGTTTTCTCACCCAGTACAGCAGCAGGCCCAGCGTGGTTTCTTATGAAAGGGCAAACATTACTACTCGCAGGTCACTATTGCTAAGTGTTTTTAATTTGAATGCCTTACGGTTTTGAGAACTGGGGGATCTTCCTTGGTCCCCTGACAGCAGCCGATAACAGGACCTCCTTCCGTATTTGAAAGCCACGCTGTGTACCTCTGCCCCCCGTGGGTTGTTTAGCAACTGTCAGTGTCATGAAACTACTCTCGCGAACATATAAAAGAAGTTACTGGCACCGCCAGTAATCCAGAATGCAACGAATAGAAAAACGGAGAAAGAGTCCGTTGTCTTACCGACCGAGCTACGAGCCCACACGGAGACAGGGATACAGGCGGTGCACTCAGCAACCGAATCTGTGACTTTACGCCCTAGAGTTTTGTGGAAAGCCGTGTTGTATCATTACGGGACCTCTCGTGCCGCTCTGTGCTCCGCCCAAGGCACCTGTAGCGGCCATGCGCGCGCCATCTGGATGCGCTAGGTATTAGTAAAAATTACAGAAAGCTCACACCATCGCATGTCATCTCACTTCTCCATCACTCTCACCGATCACGTCACCTCCGTCGGCAGCGGCCAAGATGGAGGAGAAGTGAGAACGTCAAAAACCGGGTTTGAGCGGTGTTCAACTGCTTCACCAATACAACCAAACCAACAACCGTTCGTGGATCATGCAATTATTCAGCCTTATCAAAGAATATCTCTGTAAAATAGCAAATGGTGTGAAGTGCATTTGACTTGTCTCTATTTCACTCTTTGTAGAGCCACGTGTGAATTCACCTGATGTCGAATGGGTAATCGCTGCAGGTGTCCTTTACAGCTTTGATTTCCAACCGCCCTCACAGGGTTGATTGGCCACATTTTGTATTGTTGCGGGTTTTTAAAACATTCCAAATTAACTCAATATTATGCGGAGTTTCGCTTTGCCCCCCTACAGACTGGTGGTTCAGTGATTTGCCTGCCGCTTCAGTTCATAGAGTTTATATTGCGGCCCGTGCCGGTGATGGCGGGTGTCATCGTAGCTGACCAAGCTCTTTTAGTCATATGAGAAGTAATGAATGAATGTATGCACTGTTAACATAGCTAGAAAAAACCACCAGCAAGCGTGGTTTGTCTCACCTAAGGGTGGAAACAGGAACGCCTGCTGGTGTCGAGGATGTGGGGAATAGGAAACATTCCCCACACCCACACGATGTGTCCGGGCTGACAGTTTTTTTTTAATTTCCCACAGAGGTGCTAGGAATTCCTTCTGTAGGAGTTTAACCAAAACAGCAGCACGTAGTCATGCATTTGCCAGGCGTGCAATGTTGTTTTCGCACTAACAACATCCCTCCATCTCTACGAAGTGAATGATGATGAGAGGGCCGAAGATAAAATGCTTATCGGTAAAACCGTGAAACATTCACCCACACATCATATAAAGGCTCGACTCGTCAAGCTTTCCACCACTTTGTTGACAAGCCCGACGACGACGTCGATGTTTGTGGTGATTACGTAGGGCTTGTTTAAGACGATGATAATCTCCATGGGTAAGTTGGCGAATTCGGCGTGTGACATTTTAGCCACCTTGGCCGCCGCCTTCTGCAGAGCGTCTTGTGTCGCGTACCCCCGGTACTTGTCTTCAGCTCCCATGCGACGAACGACAACCTCTTCTTCTTCCTCTCCTCCTTGTTGGGTAGCAACGAACGCGTTGAACGTTATGACCTCTTCGGCCAATCTTTGGTTGGCCAATCACTAGGGGGATTCGGCCACAATCATCATCAATGTGCCGTGTACAATTTGCCGTGTCCGGCCGCGACAGGGCCCAAGCAAGAGGAGCTTCGCCCCTAAAGCACGCAAGCTTACCCAATTCTACCTAAAGAGGCTGTGTTTGATACGGCAAGTGGAGAAACGCAGCAACGTTGGGGATCTTCGTTTACTGCTTGGGGTTGACCTCTCTAAATTCACGCGTATATTCCCAATGATTCTTGTTGGAACGCTTACACCACCGGGGTATACAAAACTGTTTTATGAGTGTTCGAGTAGACTAGTAGCTAAGTATTTTGACAGTTAACGTGCGTCCCTGGGTTCCGGTAAAGGTCATTCCCCAATCCATTTTTCTTCTTCCTGAAGCGTACAATTTTGGACAAGACAAGATAACAGAGCTATGATTTGCAGCACACGGGAAATTATGCTTCGCCTAAACGTTGCATCGTATTTTGCGATCGTGTCATATACAACAACGAACGTGAGGGGGAGTGAGGTTTTGCGTTCCTCATTTAAACGTCCTTAGCAGCATCTAGGATTGTGCAGTCAAATATTAATTTCTATAAACGTGCATTTCAGGGTTTTTGTGAGTTTAAAGTTGAGTTGTATGTTGAGATGCCCCTTACCTCCATCGAATTTGGAGGTCATGTACTGGCTTGTTTTTGTAGTAGAAAAAAATTTCATGTTGATGTGGGCGATAGCACTGTAATAAAAAAGATTCTCTATTAATAAAGGCACTTAAGGAAACTAACCAAATACTAACGCAACCTGTTACCCTAGCTGTTTTCCTATGACCAGATATTTCCCTGTAAGTTAGGAGTTTGAAAACAAAATATTTATTGGGTTGGCCAACAATTGCAGCGTGTTGGCAGTATGTTATGAGAACGTTTTACTTAGTGTTATTAGACCTAAGTATAATCATTCAGACAACAATACGCCCTGATTGTGACCCCCAGCCCAATTCACATCAACCAAGTAATCTGTTCCGTGTGTGTTAGTTCTTTACTTGTTTCTATTGTAGTACTTACGCCTCTTCAAATTACGTGTAATTCTGAAAATGAAGGTTTCAGGTAAAAAGCAAACCAGTGTGTTTCACTTTGTGAAGTCAGATCGAACACGCTTCCAGCGTATGTTAGCTCTACGTGGTGCCGTTGCGACATAACAATATCTTTCGAATTCATGTTTGTAGTTTTTGTTCGTTTAACAATATGCGAGACAATAAATAACAAAACTCAGTTTTCAAGCCACTTGACACCTCCCTTGAAAGAAAGCACACTTCCTGGCTTGTCCTACTGGCGAAGTTACAATTGGATTTACAAAATGTGAAAAAAAATAATGAACAAAATTCTGTGTGACCCCTCCACATATTCAAAAACTCATTCCATGCTGCGTGTGCCCCTCGCTATTTTGGTATTTTTCAGTCAGGACGTACATTTCAATTTTCTGCCGCAAAAACAGCATAATTCAATAGTAAAAACGAACATTTTTTTTTCTAAAATACTTGCCTTTTTACGCTGCGCCCGATCCACGGTCAGAAAATTTGCCACTCTTTTCACGCGCAGCTAATAATGAATACTACGGGGTTGGTATAGTCACGACAGCAAAAATTTAGACGGCGCTCTCGGAATACGTTTTGAAAACACTAATAAACAATATTTACTACTTCATTAAAACACACGCATAAGTGTGGGAAATAATACCTTTCATTTTAAAGACGAGAACAAGTTCATTACATGTAGACTGCCCTTAAAATAGTTTCGGAATTGCAGTTGACATTTCGTCAACTTTTTGATTCAAGAGAAGGTCAAGAGAAATTCAAGGCTCATTGAGTTACACATTACAACTAAACAACGTTTATGTTCTGGCCTTCAGAATGATTTTTCTACAGTGAAGTTTTGGTCAACTGTTTGCTTTGATTTTCGTGACTCATTGTAGCTATGCTCCATCAACTGGTCTGGTCCGTAATGTACATGCACGTTTTCCACTCGCAAAGAAATGTATTGCAGAAACATTTTGTTGGACCCTGCACAACAAACCCTGATGGTCGAAAACAAACAGCAAACACCGTATTTACTCGTGTAATAATCGCACTTCTTTTTCATAAATATGATGCAAAGTTAGGGGTGCGATCATTACGCGAGGTAAAATGTTCGGCAAAACGTTTCAGCGCAGAAAACGCAAGTTGCAGGTGAGGATGTTTACGATAAGTCTCATGAACTTAATAAACATTTCACATGGCGATGAAACGTAAATGCAAAGCAGTGCGAATGTGACCAGACACATAATAAAAACTGCACTGACCACCGAATGAGACCGAAGAGGCAAAATGCTGGGTTTTCATTGCGGAGTACGCCGGAATTACGGAATTACGGAACGCGCCGGAGCGAGTCTGCTGTGAGGCATAAACAGGTCGAGCACTAAGTGGCTGCTGCTGTCACAGTGTGGGAAATCAAGACACGGCTGCCGACACAGCCAGCCGAGCGCGTTTTTTTATATGTTTTGTGAGTACATTATTTGCATTTAGTGAGAGTTTCTTCGTTACAATAATGAACTCACGCTTGCCGATATCGCCAGTATCATCAAGCCCGCGGCAATACCGTAGCCATGTGCGCTTTGAAAGAGGAGGAAACTAACGTAAGCACAACCATCGTTGTCTAGGCTTGGCACGCATGCCACATATGGCTGCGGCAAGTTCAGGGCGCCCATATATACGTCTGTATAGAGGTAAAGGTTATTTCACATGGCGATGAAACGTAAATGCATAGCATTGCGAATGTGACCAGAAAGCGACAGCTTCGCTGTGTGCCTAAAATTGTAAGAGTACGCACATTTTAAAATAACTCAGATATATCTCGAGGGTAGAACTACATCGAGTGTCAACATGCGGAAACGAACAGTGTGACGGGGCAAGCGCGAAGCAAGGTGGCAAACAAGGAAACCACCAGCCAGAATTTTATATCGGTGAAATCAGGATAGGGACCTGGACGAAAACAAACTGCAGCATGGACGCAAACAGGTGTGGGTGTTGTCTGGGCTCTGCAGAATATTTAGGAAGCACGAAATATATATCTTAAGATCCAACGTCATTCGTGCAAGAGCGCACGAATGACGTAGGCAATCTAAGACGGAATAAAGAAATGAACGAAAAAAAAATAATGCTCTTCCACTCTGTGAAGGACTACGTGCGTAGCTGGACACGGCCCATGGATTGCACTAAAACAAAACACGTTTGAAACACAAAACACGATGGAGCATACTTCCTAGCCAATTATCTGAAGGGACCTCAGAAGGATCAAAGCTTTGTTCTTGCAGACAAACACGCAGCTTCCTGTGTCCCTCCCGCGTCGTTAAGTATCTTACCGTTTGCATAACACACAAGCCTAATCCACTCTACCATGAATGACTCTGGACAGATCCCATCGGGCCATTGAACGTCGTGTTTAAACGTCGCACCAGCACTACGGACGTTCCATCTCTAATAACTAGCATGACATCAACACCTTCTCGTCAACTATCAACACCCCCCCCCCCTCCGCCGTCCTCCTCCCTCTAACAAACCTGCGCACGCATAAACCGGCAACCGGTCATGTGCACGTGCTTAGAAATGACAGACGCGGTCGAAAGTGCCTTGAAAGCCTTCTGAAGAGGTGATATTAGCTCACGCCGGCGTTCCATGCGGGCAAGTTGCTGTCCATCCGGGAGGGATTCGCCGCTACTGGACGAGGCGAACCTGAAGGGGTAACGGCGGCGCCAGAAGCTTCCCGTGTTTTTACGCCCTCTCGCACTTGTGTTCGGGCCAACGCTTCAATCCTTGCTCTTTTTACTGAAAACCAACGGCATGCATCCGTTCCCTAACCATTTGAAACCTGCAAGCCCCTGAGCTCTATTATCGCGTACAAACATATGGCTGTCTGTTTTCCTTCCCCCCCGAAGACATCTTACAGTCGGTGTAAGATATCTGTGTAACACATCAACCCACACTCGAACCACTCGAATAAGCAGGACAGCCGACTAATCTCATTGAGCCATGTAATTTCGACACTTAAATCTCCAACCAGTATACCCGACACTTGATCGTTAGCGGCATGAAGCCTAGCTGTGCGTGCACGTCCCCTTTTAAAGCAAAGCTTGCTAGCTCTACCAGCCGACGGTTCTTTCGCGGCGTGCGCGACAGCAAACGCTTAACGCGTCTGAGGCGGCGGCGGGGGGAAGCAGAGGCAGGAGGCTTTCACTCACTGAGCACACTAGAGATGGGGCCGCGAATTTATACATGGTTCCCCGCGTGGAAGTGCCTGCTCGCCAGCTGCGGTGTCGGTGGTGCAACTTTGTCGTCTGCATCAGCAACGTGTTTTGGGCCTGTTATGGTGCCGCTTCGCGTCTATTGCGCGCTACCTTCGCACGGCTTGATTAATGTGTTCGACAGCACATCCAGGGTACCCCGCACCCGACGGAATTAAGAGGTCGCAAGGCAGACATACGTTATCGATTGATTTGCAGGGCGGCAAAACAAAATGTACAAACCACATCCGGCCGCTAAAGAAACGCTACCTTTTTCGCACTGGTTCCCACAAATAGGACTCCGTTTTTTAATTTGGTGAATACCGATTCGGTTGTGTTTTTAGAGGTATTACAAAGGGCGAAAGTAGCAACTGGTTCTGGTAAATAGCGATTATCGAAGTTCCCTCAGATCTTCGGAATTATCGACTTACGAAAGTAACTAGTTTAAATTGGTATAAATGGGAATCACTATGCTCACATTCTGAATTTTTTCGAAATCTGCGCTTGTGAAGCGCGGTGGTATAGTCCCTAGCTAGCACACCAGGATGGCTAGGTTCCGCCATCCCACCCTTAGGAAGACGCTCCTCTCCGTTTTCTCTCTAACGACTCACGGCTGGGCTACAGCGGCGCCGTGCGCCACTCCAGCAAGGCCATGGCCGAAGCTGCTGCTGCGTTCGGGACACCGCCCCAGCGAAGTTTAGGTAACGGCTGGCAGAACCTCTGGTTTCACTCTTTGTAGAGCCACGTGTGTGAATTGAAGTGATCCCGCATGGGAAATTGTTGTGGCTGTCGTTGAATGCTTTGCTATCCAACCGCCTTCGCAGCAAGGATTAGAGCCATTATTATTTCCATTCGCAAACCATGCACGCAAGCCGGTAACCGGTGACGGCGCATACGTACGCGTGAAAGACACCGGCGAAAATGTCGCTCGGAAGGCCTTCCAAGCTGAAAAACAAATATGGGCTCACGCCGTCTTTCCAACTGGGCAAGTTTCACTTCAACCGGAAGGGATTTTCAGCACTTTGGCGAAGTTGAACTTCAGCGCAAATGGCAACGGCGGGTATCGGTTGTTATAGAAGGCCGCCTTTTGGCAGCCGTTACCTGGGCTTCGCGGGAGCGGCGTCTGTTTATGGCCGCGTAACCGAGTAAGCGAACGCACCAGTGACGAAAGAAAGAAAACGGAGAGGAGCGTCTTTCTAAGGGTGAGATGACGGAACCTAGCCATCCTGGTGTGCTAGCTAGTGGCTATACCACCGCGCTTCACAAGCGCAGATTTCGAAACAAGTACGACACATGCGGCTACGGCGTCATCTCTCTCACTGCCTTTCCCTAACACATGTCTCATGCGTCGCCACTAAGGAGCGCCCTCCCCTGACACTTTCCGCAGACGCTCTTATATTCTCCGCTAATCTAAACCACGTGAAATTTGCGCTGGAGGTTCAGACACGATTTGCAACAACATGCTCGCTGCTCCCATGCTCGTACTCCCAACCCACGCAACCGGGTGTTCGCTGATCACATGAGCACTTCCTGACACGCAGCAGAAGTTCGCCATGAGCGAGAAGAATCCAGCTCGGGCTGCGCACAAATTTCATGTTATTGGTTATGTAATCGTCAATGCTTTTTACGCCAATCAGTGCTTCTGCTTATTTTTCGCAATCCTCAGTTAACCGAACCGCCGCCGTTAGCTGCCGCTTACGCAACTTTCCAAATTGGCACCGGTGGAGGTGAGGGAACAAATAGTTGGGAAAGACGCGTCAGCGGTGGCGAGGAGGAGCCCCGGAGCGGCGCTAAGTAAATAGGTGACACCGGAATGAAAACTGCGGCTAAGGGGGTGGGTGATTAGACATATACTCTTTTGCCGTAAAAAGTAAAAATACAGAACGAAAGAACACACCAATAGGAAACGATAATCATGACGCTGCCGGCAAGCTCACTCCGATAGAGTAATCACTGCCATACGCCATCGTTGTGTTCCACTTCCTTCTAAACCACCGCCACAGAGAGGCCTTACAAACACAATGTCGTGCTTGATTGGGACTCCAAAAAAAATCTGCCATCCGCAGGTATTTCAGTGATTTTTCAGGGATTTCTCAGCAGTTCAGGTACAGTTTTCACTACCCATAGCCGCAATACTGTTAACATACACTGTTATAAGTTGACCACCACATTTGGTGTAGTACCCGCATTGCGGTGCATGATCCTTCTTCAATATGTACTTTTGAGGCTTGTTTTCTACAAAGCATTGTGGAATATTCACCACAACATGAATATTTTGTAGTGTTCAAGAGGTACCGAGGGGAATACAGCTGGGACTCGATAGGTAGGCAAAACGAGACCCGCATACACTGGGCAGTACTCAACGCGCTTAACTGCGCGTTGCAAATAAAGCATTCGTAATCCTCAACCTTGATATTTTAATTCATGTCTGGTTCTTCACAAAGAGATGTGCCATTTCAAATTTAAAGTTCTAGGCAGCTGCCTGCTGCACCTGTGTCATTCTTGGAGCGTACATTGCGCCGAAACGTCGTGCCTGAAAGCACTCGTCCGCTACAGCGAGTTGAAGGCGCTGGAATGTTAGCGCCTTGGACTTCCCTACGTCGCTGTGGTGCCAAAACGCTAGGAAGTAGGGCTTCGCCGCCAAAAACGAACAAAAAATGTCATACGTACACATGTAGCTGCTGAAACACAAAGACCGTTGCCACACTGTCTAGCCGCCTAGTAAGGTTGGGGAGCACGTGCAATGTAAGTGAATCCAGAGAGCCGATATTTACATTGTAAGTGAATGTTTCTGCTACCCATACCCACTCGTGGGCTGTTTTTTTCTCTCTGTGGGTTTCCAGGTCTAATACTGGCGCTGTTTCCTTGTACTTGGAACGCCATAAGGAGCAGTTGGTAAGTTTAAGAAGAGTCATTAAGCATTTAAAATATGATAGGCTACGGAAGTATGATAACTGCCTTTTTTCTACAAGCTGACGTCAAATCATCCAGGCTTTGAAAGCTGTCGGTGCATTCGCTCCTCATTGAGATGGTAAAACGCCGATAGCTTTGTTTTTGCAGAACAATCGTAATGTTCGACATGATGGGTTTATCTTTGTTTTTGATTTGCAGAAGCAGGTACTACACAAGAAAATACGGATAGTTTTCTTCCTTCGACGAAGCTGCACGAGCTCTGGTTTACTTCACAAGAAAACCAGAAATATCACTGAAGGGGACATTTCCGGATTTAAATAAGAGCACACAACATCAAACACAGAATCCATGAGTGAGAAGTGTAATCCTTGAAAGTAAATTGCAGGGAATTTATAGTGCGGAGCATTGTTGTATTGTTCAAAATTATGTTTTTGCTTGATATCTGGGAAAATTGTGTTACGAATAATAATTGCACCCACTCTCTCGGTCTTCATGGCCTCCGAAAATTTCTGTTTTAGTTAAATAAACTAACCTTGAAATATTATTGAACTTCTTTGCCATTATATTAGGAATATAAAAGTAGTAAAAGAACAACGCCTTCAACCTAATTGATACAAATAAGTTTACAGCTTTTCTAACAACTGATTTAAATTCTAAGAACAGCTTTTTAGAGCGAGCTTTACTTGAAGTCGTAATTCAGTCTCCTATTGACAAGTAGACGCAAAATGCCTAAGCGAAGAACTTAGGTGTGCTCGTACCAAGGTGTAGAAACATTGGTGCTATAAAAAGAAAAAAATTCTCGGCACACCTAATTCTGCTTACGTGCTTCAAAGACGCTGAATAGCGATGCTTATTAGGAACATTGCTTATGCAACCTCATATTTTCGATTTTGTTTGGTTTTAATGTTTGTATGTTGGAACGAAATAGTTTGACCGTCCTTTTTGCTGCTGCAGCGTGTTAGTCCTGTTTTGTTTGCTTTCGTTTCTGCTTCTTACGGTGCGATTACGTCAGGAACCAGAATGTCGCAGGCCACAGCTCCCTAGAGTTACGGTTGTGCCGAGCTGGCGTCCACTTTTTATACTCACGCGTCATCACGTTCTAGTGTAAGGCGGCACACACTATTCTGCTACCTTACAATTATAAATATACTTACCAGGAATTTCATGTACGAGGCACAGTAGCCGCTCAAAGCTATCGGTTCCTGGCCAATGTTGCAAGTACGTGACATGAATAAAAAAAACCACAACAATCTTTGTGCTACCCCGGTCGACGTGTCTACTGCGCCATTCCACCGTAAACTCATAAACTACGTTTTTTATCAACGTAATAGAGAAAAAGGTGTGAAGATAGCACAGTGATGTCACATTGGGCTGCTGGTATGTTACCCTTGTGCAAATGTTATGTACTCGCACGTGTTTTTGTTTACTCCTAACAACGGTGGCACTTCTCCTGACCGGACAAAAATAACAATGATGGAGGCGGTTTTTCGGGAAGTGGGGCACTTAGGCCTCTATCTTATATCGAACTAATTTTTATGATACGCGTACCGAAGTGTTTCTTTATTCGGCTCCTACAAGCACGTCTTGTATGGGCTCAAAAGAGAATTGAATAGGTTTTAATAAATATGAATGGTATTGTCGTATATAGCTCTAGTACACTTTGCGAAAAGTAAGGACTGCAAGTCTTGAAAACAGCGTCTAATTGGAAAAAAGACATAAGACAAATAAAACGCGTGCTTACATTGCTCGGTCAGCATTAAAATTTGTGTAGAAAAAGTCTCTCCTCAGTTCATGATTACCAAAGGAAAAGACCTTCATTCCAGTATGCAGGCAGCGTGGGTCATTCTGTTGTGTAGACAGGTTGTAGTTACTTCTTATCAGCCAGAGGCGGCTATCGTTTTTACTAAAAAGCTGGAAACATAAAGGACAAATGCTCAGTAGTGCGTCATATACGCGTGGTCTTACATAAAAAGATACTCATTACTAGTTGCACTTGGTTCATATTTCAGAGAAACACGCTTAAAAAGCCCCAGTAATGACCTGAAGAGAGAACTAAAAATATATGCGGTAATTTACTTACCTATTTATCTGAAGCATACGTTATGCGTTTTGATCCTCAGCTTAAACACCTACATTCTTTCTCTTTTAAAGAATCTTCCCAATATTCGCAGGTATGTAACAGAGAGTCGGCGGGTGTAGTATATAAGCACGTATTTTCTTCACAAAATACCAACTAATATTTTTATTAAAGGTGCGAAGAAGGTACAAATACGAGGAGTCTGCATGGTGGCTGATTTCAAACCTTCATGTTTGCAGAATTTACGTGTGGAGGATACCATCGTGATAAATTGAAAGGCGAACAACCGAGCGCGTGGCTCTCAGTACATACCGCGCATTCTGGCGACAGGCCGCGTGTGCGCAGTAGGAACAAGTTACGAGATTTCGTGACGAGCCTTGATATGGAAAGATCATTGTATTTCCATCGTCCGTTGGGATCTGAGCACGAAATAAAAAAATGAAGAATATAGCGGCGTCACCGTTTTCACTCCGCGCAGCGACGATGTTAGACAACGCTCGAGTGAGCGGGTACCGAACTCAACCGAAAGGCAAACCAAAACCTCACACGGTGAACGACAGTGTTTCCATATCAACGTTGGACACAAACTCTCGTAGTTTGTTCGCACAACGCGGTGCCCGTCGCCGAGATCGTGACGTGTAGTCAAAGCCATTCGCTCCATTGTTTGTATCTCAATTTATCACGACAGTACAAATAGGGCGAATTGTTGCTAAAGTTAGTGCTGAGAACGCTCTTTATATTATTATCCCTAATCTCACAGCTCTAGTTTCAAGACTGGAAAAAGAAATTGGGTGCCGAAGGTTCATGCCCGAATTGCTGTCTTTGCCAACCAAAAAATTCACAAATCATGCCGAGGTGCGACTCAGGAATGTAGGTGATTAATAATTATCAAACAAAATGGGTCGGCACAAAGACAGTTCATTAGTAAAGTTATGACTTTTCTTCGTGAGCCCGTGTCCTAAATTGAAAAAAAAACATGGTGGACCAATGGCTCAAGACGTGCGATTAAGACGTTCCTCTGGCTAAGAACGATATATCTGAATTCTTGTGAAAAAGAAAAAGCTCGATCACTTCTGGTAGATCGAGTGAGCGGAAGTTGTCGTAGAGCATAAAAATTTACTGTAATGACAGAGAATAAAGGCGGAATACACAGGCGTTAATTTGCGGTAAAAATAGAACGCTCAGCTCCATTTTAGAGCTTCCATGGTTATATAATATTGATTATATTGCAGCCACACTTCTCCTGGGTTCTAGCTAAGAACATAACGCATATTTTGGGAATACTCTTCAGGATTGTGAAAAAGCCGAGCAAAACGGCGGAGATTTGAGCTTGGAAACGCACCTCATGGAAGCGAAGAGCTGTTCACCTTTTTGAATCCAACTTATTTTGGTAGAACTACCTGTCCTACTTGCGGCAGTAGAAAAAGTCACACTAAATTTGTTTACGGTGTGTGAGCCGTGGTGACCGATATTCTATATACATATAACGAGTTGCAACTGGCAAATGATTTCTTTATAACGTGTTTATTTCTTACTTTCAGAATCTTTTTCTACAAGAAGAGGAATGGATGACGTTCAACAAAACGTTGCACGGAAACCGCACCTGCTACGTTCTCGAAATTACCCCATGTACATCATAATCAATACTACTGGAACCACGCCGTCGATTCAATTCCCCACCGCGGCGGCAGCTTTTCTGTTGGAGAAATAGAGCGAAAATGCCTGTGTGTTCAGGATTTCGGTACCCGTTAAAGATCCCCAAGTGGTCAAAATTAATCCGGAGCACTCGACCGCCGCATGCCTCATCGCCTATGCGGCGTTGGCATGTTAAACCTTATAATCACTAAAAACTGCCGTGAAGGAACTTATGCCTAGTCGCAGAACAGCGGTTCCAAGACATTTTTATAACAAGTTTTAAACTTAGGCATTGTCACGCTCTACTACTTCAGCATAAAGCCAAGTTGATGCAAAAACCTCGACCTTTATTAGGCACCTTTCCACTTTAGCACAAAATCATTTGTATAATATCAAGGTTTCACTAAAAATAATGAACATACCCGCTTGTGTCGATATTGATATCGCAATAAACACTATTGCCACAACAAATGAGCTGATGAAATATTTATTTGCCGCTGAAGAGTTTTATCAAACAACTACTATTTTTAATAGTGAAATGGAAAGAGAGGGAGCCGATCAGCATTCCATATCGAGCAATTTTTTCTGCTCCCCCTCTTCGTTTGTCGTTAAAAAAACTTGATTGAGATGCCAACAAGCGGGGTATATGGCATATCAATTTCCTGATTTCTCACCTTCAACAGTGCTTTTAACTGGAGAAAAAATAACATCCCTTCCTAGAGAACATTTGCAAAAAACGCGACACCCCAAAGGGCGTCCAGCTTTCAAGGTGCAT
This sequence comes from Haemaphysalis longicornis, assembly GCF_048455015.1. NCBI lineage: Eukaryota > Metazoa > Arthropoda > Arachnida > Ixodida > Ixodidae > Haemaphysalis > Haemaphysalis longicornis. The sequence goes on from NW_027526306.1 coordinate 2,960,688, forward strand.
TCAATCGATCGTCAAACCTTGAAAGAAACAAAGCCCAAACTAAGACGAACCCACGCCACTATTTTTTACGCACTTAGTAAACGCATCTACAAACGATCTAAATATTTACTGATACGTAGTTCATGAGAAAGAAGTAAGCTAATGTGTTCCAGCTTTATTATCTATCCATGTATTACGTTATTTCTAACTGTTTCCTTTTTCGCTACTTTGAAGTAATGATTTTTACAGAATTGAAGCCCTCTTTACAACTCCATCCGACGGGAAGCATTCCTACTTGTCCTAGCCTTCCTCGAGGAGACCGCCCTCATAGAACGGCTGTAGCCCAATGCCTGCAGCAAGCCTTACGAACTCTTTATCTCTTTATTTCTCTCCATCTGTCTCTGTCCCCACTTTTTCTCACCTATCCCCTTTCAGCCCCTCTATCCTTCCCCCGGACTGGGTTGTATGCTGGTGGACCAATACATGAGTTACAATATCCCGAGTCCACGACTTTTCACCTTTTATTTCAATAAATCACTCACTCATGCACTCACTCACTCACTCACTCACTCACTCACTCACTCACTCACTCACTCACTCACTCACTCACTCACTCACTCACTCACTCACTCACTCACTCACTCACTCACTCACTCACTCACTCACTCATTCACTCACTCACTCACTCACTCACTCACTCACTCACTCACTCACTCACTCACTCACTCACTCACTCACTCACTCACTCACTCACTCACTCACTCCGATTCACTCACGCGCCGTGTGTCCAGAGACGTTATCAAAACGTTTGGTTCGTCCAACGGGTAAATGGGGAAATGCATTAGTTTTTTCACACAACGCCATCCGTCCCACTAAGAAAGCTTTGGCTTTAAAATGGGAGAGGTACCATACGCTGGCTCCAAACAATAGCATTTATTTAGACAAGAAATAAATAAGCAGAACCAAGAAATGTGAATTGGTGATGATTATGAGCGTGGGTGTCATAATTCTTTTTGAAAGTGCCGTGCTAAAGGTTCACATTCACATTCTGCATGTCCTTCTTCTGCAGAAATCCCACGTTAATTTTGATGTTCTTTTTTCCAGGGGTATTTTCTTTAAGTTCAGCGTCGCAAGGAGAACAGACCCCCTCATAGGCGCAGTAATTTGCCAGATTGCGTTCTGTTTGAATATTCGGTTAGGGTATACAAACGTAATCAATCAGTAAATCTTTTTGTTCGGAGCAAGATAACTGTGGTTTGAATACGGCGTATATTTTTCTTCTAAGTGCGCCTTGTGTTTTTAAATCGCGTACTCGTGCCAGCCTCTTCCTTTTATTTCATTCGGTTTTGCGGTTTCCGGCCGTCCTTAGTTCTTTCAGAATCCGACCTTCCACGCAGGGTGCGTAGACGATAACAGCGACTGGAGAAAAGAAAAAACAAATGCTTTCGCAAAATATCAAAGTTAATGGGGGAACATTTGTATATGAGAACATATACATGGAGAGCTTTAGCGCGAACGCTTGCCTAGCGGCCTGCTATGTATGCCCGCCAATCATCCGCGTTAAAGTCCGTGTTCTCTCTCTGTCACTGTACGGTCTGCCTCAGGTGTTCTCGCCACCCAGTGAACAGCGCTTAGGGCTGCTTTCGATGTTCTGCGGTTTTAAAACCCCCTAGATTATATGAAACCCACATTTCTGCGAATATATAGGCCACGTTAAAAAATCGGCGCTAATTGCCTGTGAGTATTGCAGAAAAATTTATAGCGCATCCGGACGAGGATAAGGAAAAAGACCAGAGACACCACGGAGCACTACTTTCATCTAGTTATTATTGAAAACGCACATCCCTATATATCCACACTTTTCCCCCTCTCACCGCCATTGCCCACGTGTTGCAGCCATGCGAAAAAAAGCCGACTCATTATCTGTTAATCTTCATGACGGCACTCTCACACACGTCGACCTCACTCTTACGATATATTTCTGCCTCCATAATCTCTCGCACCGACTGATCTTTATGCTTCGCTCGGACAACGCTATGACGGTACGAGAGATTATGGGGGCCATTTTTTCATTACAAAAATTTTTCGAAATAACGAACAATTTTCTGTTGTCCAGCATCACTCGTGATATCAAGATTTGACTGTAGTTGAAAGTTCCGCTCCGTCGTGTCTCTGTTCTGTTTTCTTGTCCTCGTAGGCGTGCGCTAAGATTTTTTCTTCAATGCAACACGAACTCGCTCAGGAATCTGTACGCTTGTGAGTAAACGATTCAGTTGTTTTCAACTGCAGCAATTCTGGATGTGTTGTGACTTCGGGAGCGCTATTCAATTTCTTTCGTTCCAACTCCGCCTGCGCTGCCGCTCATTTTGGCATAACCTTGTTAATGAGGGCTTCCTTGGGAGAGGTATTGTGTGGCATATCTGTCAAGAGTGCGTGGTCGTGTTTAGTTTAAGTAAATCTTAACCCTTAGGCGTAGAGCGTGATTTGTCAATGCGCAGTGTCCTCAACATTTCGCCAAGGAAGCGGCCAGGGCGTTTTTTTTTCACTTTGTGATGTCACACCTGCCCCAAATTTCCTGCCTTGCCCAAGATTCCTCCCTGCACATGTGGACAAGCCTCCATTGCCTTCTGACGTCGAAGTATTGGTATGGCTTTTACAATGGCAGAATTGCTTGCGGCCATGGACTCTACTAAGCGGAAAACTGTACCTGGTCCAGATGCTATTCCCTACGAAGCCTTGAAGAATTTAGGCAGTGATGTGCGCACTAACCTCGTCGATTAAATCAAGAAGGCATGGCATAGTGGTCTCGTCCTTCGCAGCTGCAAAGCAGCTCATGTCGTTCCCAAACCAAAACCTGGCAATACAGTGATGGTACTAAAAACCATTCGGCCAGTATCACTTACGGCGACAGTTTGCAAGCTTGTAGAGAAAATGCTTGTCACTCGCATGTCGTGTTGGCTTGAACAGCATGGCTATTGCCACCCCACGCAAACAGGCTTTCACCGATCACTTGGCGCCAAAGACGGGCTGAACCGTTTTAGTGGCTTCAACACTGTCGTCAACCCGCAGTCATGGTGTCCGGACTATTAGCAATGAACATCCAAAAAGCGTGTAATAAAATCAGTCACCCTGCTATCATAAAATAATCGATACGCTCCACCTTCCCGTGCGGGTGCGGCAGTTCATCCAGTCATTATTGCAAGGCAGGACCTTTGACATACGTCTTAAGTTTGTTCATGTACGTTGTATGAACCATGAATCGGTATTCGCACCGACCTTGTTTAATATGGGTATTATTCCAATGGCATGGCGCCTTCACGATGTTCTGATTGTTAAATTTCTTATTTACGCCGATAACATCACCGTGTGGAGCACTCACCATAACCTGGAGACTCAAGCTAATCACCTGAAACCAGCCTCATAAGTCACCGCCGCATTTGCCTTTTCGGTGGGCCTTCAGCTTTCAACAAGTAAAACAACACACTCACCCGTTGTGAACCGCTGGGACCACCCCAGGCTTCAAGGTGAAGGCGTCCGCCTTCAACTGGCTGAGAAACCACTGCAATAGAGCCCCACTATTGAAGCTCTGGTGTTGCTGATACATCAGCCAGGAACGGCGACAGCTTGGCTCTTGCTGAGGTTAAACACCAAGATGCTCAAACGCTAGCCCTAGTACACCGTATCCGCCCCAAGGCCGCTGAAGCCAGCTCACATGTGGCACGACCAATAGTGAGAGCAGTTTCCCAACTGCGCTTGCTCTGCTTTACTCAGTTCCAGCCTTTGACGGCAACGCAGTGGGATCGACTGAAAACAGTCAAAGAGAGGCTGTGAGAGCAATCACTGCGTTCCCACGCTCCACCCGTGTCGTGGCTCTCCAGGAACATGCCACATTGACCACGCTGCATAAAATTGTATCCACAGCGCGAAGCTGGAACATTGGAGGCTGCATTGTGTGACTCTGCGTGAGTATTATTAACTTACGCCGTCTATCATAAGCTACCAGCCCTACCTCAGCGAAAACTTTCCCCGTGGCAGTTTGTACAATTGAGTGGCAAAGAGTAACTGATCTGAGTAACTGAACTGAGTGGCAACGAGTAAGTAATATAATTATGCACTTGAAGACAAGGAAGGCAATTTCATCCCAAATAGGGATAAAATATTCAGAATAGCCGAGGTGTTCTATAGAGATCTGTACAATAACCGGGACTTCCACGATAATGGCGAACGAGAAAGTAGTTCAGAGGAGATATGCCTCCCACCAGTAACGACAGAAGAAGTTAGGAAGGCTTTAAAAGAAATTAAAGGTGGCAAAGCCCCTGGCCCGGATAAGATGGCAGCAGACTCATTGAAGAATGGCGGGGAAATTGTACTTGAAAATTAGGCAAACCTGTATACGCAATGCCTAATGACCGCGAGTGTACCGGAATTTTCGAAGAATGCGAACATCATCCTAATCCATAAGAAAGGGGATATGAATGACTTTAAAAATTACAGGCCGATCATGTTACTGTCAGTCGTCTATAAGGTACTTACCAAGGTATTTGCTAATAGAATTTGTGCCACCTTCGATCTCAGTCAACCTAAAGAACAAGCAGGGTTCTGTAAAGGCTATTCAACAATGGACCATATTCAAAAGATCCATTTGGTGATAGGCAAGTGCGGTAAGTATACTGAACCCCGATTTAGAGCCTTGATTATTTATGAGAAAGCATTTTATTTGGTCGAAACCTCAGAAGTCATTCAGTCACTACGGAACCAGGGTGTAGATGAGCATTATGTAAGAACACTAGAGTATATTTAAAAAGGGTCCACAGCTACCATCATCCTCCATAAGGAGAGTAGCAAAATACCTATAATGAAGCGTGTCACACAAGAAGAAACAATCTCTCCAATGTTATTCACAGCATGTTTACAAGAAGTATTGAGAACGTTGGTTTGGGAACACGTGGGAGTAAGAGTTAATGGAGAATATCTCAGTAACCTCATATTTGCTGATGACGTTGCCTTGCTAAGTAACTCGGGGGACAAATTGCAAAGCATGCTTTCCACACTGGACAAACAGAGTAAAACCATGAGCCTGAAAATTAATATAAAAAGTAATGATCAATAACCTCGGCAAAGCACAGCGGTTTGAGATAGGGGCCGAAGGAGTGGAAGTGGTAAGCCAATATATATACTTAGGCCAAGTTGTGACTCCGGATCCCAACCATGACTCAGAGGTAATTACAGTCAAACCTGACTATATAGAACCCGTTTACATCGAATTATCCTCTATATCAAACTATTTCTGCGCACGGGATGTATTCTATGAGAATGTATAGCAAAAATTACGCTTACATCGAACAGAAATAGCAGCAACTACCGATATATCGAACGCCAGCGGCGCAAAAATGCCCCCACCAAGTTGGCTTTCCCTCGCGGCAGAGGAGAAACCCGCCGACACACCCTCGGAAAGCGGTTTAGCCCGGCGGTTCCTGTGCAGCTCCTTCACCTGGCTCTTTCTCCCTCTCTCTCTCTCTCGAGATGTTTCCGCGTTGGGAAGCCGCCGTCTACGCCCAACATAAAAATAATCCTGGCCCTTCCGCCCCGTTTGCTCAGACAGCCAATCACAGGCTGTTGCCACTCCAGTTCTCTCGTTTCTGGAGAGGCGCGCGTTGTTCTTTTTGCTGTTTTTGCGTTCGGAGTGTTCGAATTGTCGGCGTGTGCCCACAGCCTCAGAAGTGATTGATGCGCTGGCACTAGTTCGTCGTTTCTGCGCGAACGTGGAACGTTGCGGGCTCAGCTGATCCGACTCCTTGGACAATGTAGAAATGTGCGTGCTGTCGCAGGCAGCGAAGCTGCTTAAACAGAAGAAAATTTAGGACTACTTCGTGCGGAAGTGAGTTTGTTTCATTAATAAAGTGCTTTCATTAACGGTAGGTGCTTTTATGCTGTCCAATTCTACAGCATGCATATATCGAAATATGCCATATATCAACTCGCAGGCGCTTTTTGCGAGTTCGATATAACCGTGTTTGACTGTAGAAGGATAAGAATGGGGTAGAGTGCATACGGCAGGCATTCCCAGATAATGAATGGTAGCCTACCATTGTACCTGAAGAAGAACGTGTATGACAGCTGCATCTTACCGGTACTCACCTATGGGGCAGGAGCTTGGAGGCTCACTAAGCGGGTTCAACTTAACATGAGGACAACTCAGCGAGCAATGGAATAGACTATGATAGGTGTAGCATTAAGGAACAAGACGAGCGTGTAGTGGGTCACGGTACAAACTCGTGTTAAGGACATATTAGTAGAAATTAAGAAGAAATGGACGTTGGCAGGGCATCTAATTCGAAGGCATAATAACCGTTGGTCATTAATGGTAACAGATTGTATCCCTAGAGATGGCAAGCGTTGCAGGGGGCGGCCGAAAGTTAGATGGGTAGATCAAGAAGTTTTGCCGCGAAAAATTGCTTGCAGTTAACACAGGACCGGCTGATTGGATAATAATGGGAGAGCCATCTGCCCTGCAGTGGGCGTAGATATGCTGGTGATGATTATGATGATGAAGTAACTGATCTTCGTGGTCCATTTTACAGTAAGTTGGCGTCGGCCCTTCAACAACACACAACCGAACTGGATGGATGGCCGCCTTCAACCGGGCTTCACCGTATTATATACAAACGCCAGTATTCAAGACACTACTTATTACTGCCATTCATTGCACTAGCCATCCAGCGTTCAGCAAAGCTTCCACATTTAAGGTCGCTGAACCTCCACGATCGTTCTGTGCGGAACGTGTAGCCATTAAAGAGGCTCTTCTGTCTATAACTGGCGTGACAATGAATCACGGGGCACGCATCGTAATTCGCACGGATACCCTTCAGGTAGTCCGCTTACTGTGGTTAGTGAGTCCTACCCTTATGCTGGCAAAGAATGTTCAACAGATTTGCGGCACGAATTTCTCACGAGATTAAGGTTGAGCGGGTTCCGCGTGCCCTACTGACAGTCCACTGCAATGCAGACGTGCCAGTCCACTTAGCAGCCTCTGTTCCATCTCCGGCTTCCCCGTTAGAGCTGGATGATGCCATTCTCCCGCTGACGAGAAAGGAACACCTCCGGCGCCGCACACGTTCTCATGCTTCATCAGAGGCAGTAACCTGCTTGCTCTGTTTTACCCGTGCCGACATGGTTGCACTCAGAATAATTTCGGTGGGTGTGGCCTAAACTCCCGCTGAGACCTGCGAATGGCCTCACTTTCGAGATTCTTTCCAAACCCAGGTTTCCAAGTTTGGCGCCGCAACAATGTAATAGCTGATATCCACTACGTGCTGTGGTCTTTCCTCGCCTTGCGTCCGACTAGGACGCAATACCTTGGGACGACGCGCCTCCGCGTAGATGACGCGACAGCATACACTGCGTCGATACATGGGCCTCATCATTGTTTTCTCCTGGACTTCATCCGCGAAGTGAACAGTTCCATGTTTTTTTGATCAACTTTCCTCATCATCTCCTCAAAGACCCTCATCTGCGCCCTCGCGCAAAACAAATGCTATAAAAAGGCGCAGTCCCACTTTGTTTATGCGGAAATACAAACCTGGAATTTATACAATGTGCCAAAATAAGCCACAATATCTCACTGAGTCTTTTGAGATCTAATGGAAGGAAAATTCCCGGGTGGATCTCACAACCACAATTTCTCCGAGAGAGAGAGACAACATTTATGAGTTCAAAAATCAGTGTAACCCTGGTTTTGGAATCGATGCTCTGCCCAGGCCGTCTTCGCCCTTGTCGCGAGGAGAGTGTGGTCCTGCATTTGACAGCTGGCCGCCACTTCCTCCAACAGCTCCGTAAATGAACGGGTAGAGAGGGGTGACAGGACTGCGTTGTGTACGCATTTCAGCAGTATATAGGGTGTGTAATTGTTGGAAAAATTTTCCTTGAGTAGTCTTCTTCGGGAGAAAAAATTAAAGCAGTCAGTATGCGTCTACGTTAGTGCTTCTTTGTAATTGTCAGGGTGTGCTTTCCTGTTTTTGCTAATGGTTGGATGACGGCCCAGGAAGTTTTGTGCAGTGGTCAAGTGAAATTGAGTAATGTCTTGATAGATGAAAAGTGGTTGCGACGAGAAGTGACCTCGCCGGCTTGGAGCGCCAATTTGCGGGCGTGTTGAGCCTTAGTATCCACACGCATTTGTAGCGGTCCCAACGTGACCGAGGAAGAATTTTTGCTCGTCACTAAAGAGCGCAATAAACGACTATAGGCAGCGTCAATAGCTCAAAAACGAAGTCTCCCAAAGTGTTTCAAGTTTTTAAAAGTGGGGCCAGTAGCCAAACCTTTTTGTTTTGTTTCTTTTGGAGGGGGTGGGGGTAATTGTGAAACTTTAATCATGAATAATGTGAATGAGCTTCAATTTATTCTGCAATGTCAGTACTTGGCATTTTATAGAACATTGTGGTTTGGAAATAGAATTATCGAGCTTAAACATTCTTAATTGGTAACTTCCATTTATATTAATGGGCTTTGCCGTCGTTAGAACCCATTGCATTATATTCTAATGTTGTATAAGTAACTACTGTAAGCTCTTTTAAAATTTTCAACTGCGGAATAATACCCATGGTTAAATAGAGTGCTATTTGGAACTTTTCAACTTGGACATTAAAACCAATGATTATATAGAGTGATTTTACGAACGTGGTTTTATTTCTAATTAACCGTTATTCGTCGGGAAGTCAATACTAAAAATTGCAGCAGCAGAAAGAACTTTCACGAAGCAACTTTACGCTTTGCTCTTGCATCAATATCTGCGCAGACATTACGGGACTGCTTTACTGCATAGAAGGTGGCGTAATCAAACACATTCATAATTTTTTGCAGTCGGCGCTAAAACCATAAAAAGGGTGGGCGAGTCGACATTTATTCTCCTACGTAGTACATCACTGCGTGAGGACATTTGCGGCTTACTTCACGTTTTTTATTTAGCGACCGTTCGATATAAAGCGAAAGACGACATATTAGTTGCGTTCATTGGGATTTTTTTATGAGCTTCAGTTTTGCCTTCTTAAACATTGCGCCCCGTAAACAGTACGACTCCAATACGAGGTCGATACGAGGAGACTCCAATAAAGGAATTTTTAGCTCACTGGCGACCGTGCGCTTGGTAAAAGCAAGATGTTCCATTTTATACCTAGTAGAATTATGTACGCATATCCACCATTGGTTAAAATGTAAGAAGCGTCTGGTTGAACACTTTCTTAAAAACGTTGATGGCTCGTTTCTACTTACTTGGTACCCATCCCAGTCCTTGATGGTTTTGGATTTGCAAATAGAATCCTCAAATTCGCCTACAGCCCCAGTAACAGCCCCGAACACTGCAAAATTGAACGCCACCAAAAATTTCAGTGCCATTGTTTTGCACTGAGGTTTCTCTATCACCACTAGACTTCTGCGTATCCTTATAAAGGATTTTTTCCCTGTTTTTATTTGCTTTTTAAATGTCGCATAATTCTACTGCCTGTTTTTTTTTTTTTTTGAAAACTTCAACAAAAATATGCCTGCGTCACTTCGCTTACACCAAGAGCGGAGGCAGTATTTTATATTTCTATATTTTATATAGACTTATATATATAAGACATTATTCTGTCAAAACGTTCAGGCACATTTGCTATTTCTTGTAAATATAAAAGAACGAGTATGACCAAGCTAGAAATGTAATTTTAGTGTCAAATGTCATTGGCGTACTCTTTAAATCAAAAGTGCGAAGACAACCTGCCACTCTGAAGGTTTATGAAAACAAATGCATGGTGTCTATTGGCTGCTCCAACCGGTTATTAGGTGCGACGAGTTGCTGTTTCCCCACTGTGACTCGTGCTTCTTCAGCAGGCGCCGTCTTAAAGGGCCACCGAACAATGTACTCACAAAAACATATGCAGCACTCCACTCTGCACGTCGCTCTGCGCATGCCAGGTGGAGCATGCTAGCGCGTCTTTGTAAATATGCTTTTATTCTTTTGTTTTATTCTTTTGAACAAATCTCGCACCACTGAACGCTCCACGGTTGCTTGTCTTCAGCTTCCCATCTTCTGAGGCGAACACCAGCGTCTTAAGTCAGCAGTTCATTGAGGGCTTCCACCTAAATATTGTGCACAGATTAGCAAAACCGCTTCTGGTTATACTGACATTGACAGTGCTTACACTGAGCGCATTTGCAAGAAAAAAAATATTTAGTTGTTTAGAATTTATTTTTTGCTATTGAAAAAAATTTGATGCGGTAACAAATATAGGATGAGGGAGTATCTGAAAACCAAAGGGATCAACATTCTCGGTCAAAAACTTGTAGAGATTGCTCGGACAGTTGTTTACGTTTAGAAACAAAGCTTTATTATTCCGTGCCTCCAAAAGTAATTCCTTGAGTAAATGGCTTTGAGACATTGGTGCGCAAGCATGGAGTATGGGATGTCAAACCATGTGATCCGCGGTAGAGAATCGTCGCAGCGGTTCTTTCTCAATCCTCGCGGCTGAGGCGCCACGTGGCTAACAGAGGATTTAACGGCTCTTTCCCTCGTGTTTGGTTCATAACGTTTGCAATGGATGATGCGGTGTTACCGGAGCGCAAATGTGTCCGGCTGTACAGAATTTTCATTAAGTCCTGCGGGCACAGTAGTTGCAAAAACTAGGCAAACAGGCCTTTTTCTTGCTATAACTAGGTTGCAGAAACCATGTGTACAGGGGTTAACTATCCAACAACTATTGAAAAACAATGTCGGTGCTGTTTTGCGGCACTAATGCGCTTGAAAGATGTGTATTTTTACGTGTATTTGTACCATAACTCTAAAGCCATTTAAGGGGCTTACTAAACGTTTTACTCTAGGTTTTTTTTAATTACCAAAAAAATTAAACATTGTGGTTCGCGATAATTCTCGTTTTTGGAAGAAAAACTGACAAAATAAAAAATGCCGTGATAAAAGGTATTATAATCATCATCATCATCACCAGCTTATCTACGCCCACTGCAGGGCAAAGGCCTCTCCCATTATTCTCCAAATATCTCGGTCCTGTGCCAACTGTGACCAATTTATCCCTGCAAACTTCTTGATCCCATCTGCCCATCTAACTTTCTGCCACCCCCTGCAATGCTTGCCTTCTCTAGGGATCCACTCTGTTACCCTTAATGACCAGCCGTTATCTTGCCTTCGCATTAGATGCCCTGCCCACGTCCATTTCTTTTTCTTAATTTCTACTAATATGTCTTTAACACCAGTTTGCTCCCTGACCCACTCTGCTCTCTCCTTGTCCCTTAATGTTACACCTATCAATTTCCGCTCCATTGCCCGCTGAGTCGTTCTCAATTTAAGTTGAACCCTCTTAGTGAGCCTCCAAGTTTCTGCCCTGTAGGTGAGTACCGGTAAGATGCAGCTGTCATACACTTTCTTCTTCAGTGACAATGGTAGGCTGCTATTCATTATCTGAGAATGCCTGCCATATGCACCCCACCCCATTCTGATCCTTCTAATTATCTCTGCCTCATGGTTGGGATCTGGGGTCACAACTTGGCCTAAGTAGATATATTCGCTTACCCCTTCCAATGCCTCGCCACCTATCTCAAAATGCTGTGCTGTCCCGAGGTTATTGATCATTACTTTAGTTTTCTGCATATTAATTTTCAGGCCCACGGTTCTACTCTGTTCGCCCAGTGCGGAAAGCATGCTTTGCAATTCGTCCCCCGTGTTACTTAGCAAGGCAACGTCATCAGGAAATCAGAGCTTATTGAAATATTCTCCATTAACCCTTACTCCCACCTGCTCCCAATCCAACGTTCTGAATACTTCTTGTAAGCATGCTGTAAATAACATTGGAAAGATTGTGTCTCCCTGTCTGACACCCTCCCTTATAGGTATTTTACTGCTCTCCCTATGGAGGATGATGGTAGCTGTAGACCCATTGTTGATATCCTCTAGTATTCTTACATAATGCTCATCTACCCCCTGGTTCAGTAATGCCTGAATGACTGCTAGGGTTTCGACCGAGTCAAATGCTTTCTCATAGTCTATGAAGGCTATATATAGCGGTTCAGTATACTCAGCGCACTTCTCTATCGCCTGATTGATCGTGTCAATATGGTCCATTGTTGAATAACCTTTACGGAACCCTGCTTGTTCTTTAGGTTGACTGAAATCTAAGGTTGGAGAAATTCGGTTAGCTATTACCTTGGTAAATACCTTGTAGACGACTGACAGTAAGCTGATCGGCCTATAATTTTTCAAGTCCTTCATGTCACCTTTCTTATGGATTAGAATGATGTTCGCGTTCTTCCAAGATTCCGGTACCATTGCGGTCATTAGGCATTGCGTATACAGGTTTGCCAGTTTTTCAAGGTATACACCTAAAAGGTATACACCTCTCCAATGGTCCAAACGGCGCTATAATCCGCACAAAAGAAACAGCTAAAGAAAGCCTGCTCAGGCTACCCGGCCTTGCTAATTACACACGCCCACTGAGTAAATTCTTGGCATCCCAGGTCTTTCTGCAAATGGAATAACAATATTTTTATAGATAGCCTGCCCCGGGATGACATGTGTGGTTAGCACACCAGAAAATGGTGCTAGTGTGCTGCGTCTCCCCGCTGGAATTCCTTTCTTAGGTAAATGGAGATCTTTTGTTGTTACTGAAGACGTTGTTTGTTTGCGAAACATCAGAAAGAAGGAAGCCACTGCAGAGAAGGCCAACTTTAATTGCATATTCAATGTAAGCGCCAGCCGCGGCTCTTGTACGCTGAACCCTTTTTGTATCCCATGAATTCAAACAGCGCACGTTGTGAGTAGCGAATCGCCCCGAAATCATATACGGCATGAAACAAAAGAACGTGGCAAGTAGATGATCGAAGGCCTGACGCGACGGGTAGACAATTGTCGTTAATTACGAACTATTCCGATTCCATTCAGAATGCAGCTTTTGAGCTTGAATTCAGAACCATCATGGATTTTTCTGGCTATACATCACCCCTACGCTGCGTTTGTGTCTATCTAGATCTACAAGGCTGCCACACAAGAGATTAATAGCTTTCACTCGCGGAGTCCCGAATCTTCTTTGGACTGGGAACCAATGAAGGCAAAAAAAACTCAAGCGAAAAAACACGCGCAGACACGACGTAGCAGTTACTTTTCGGTGACCTAAAGTTTCCTTTCGATTTGTTATGTCCCGTCGTTGGGTCTAACGTTACGCTGCATGCAATGCCATAGTCGACATTGCCTACATCTTGATGAATATTGAGCCACGTTGCCGGTTCATCCTGTGGTTCACCATAAACACCCCCACCCATGCTTCCTTCATAGGTCGCGTCATAGGATGTAACGGCGCCAGCACCGTTATCATAGGAGTGGCATTGTTTACTGGCTGAGGGACCGGTGCGTGTCGTTCACTCCAAAGAAGCGAGAATTCAAATTCAATCCGTGGGTTTCACGCGCGAAGGCTGCACAAGAGCTACCAGGCGCACCGTAGCGGAGGCTTCCGGATTACAATTCCCCACCAGGAGATTTTTAGCCCCATCCAAAGTTCCGACACGGAGGCGTTTTCACTTTTCGCTTCCAGTAAAGGGATACTAAAGTGAATTGTAAGCATTCTGGGATTACTAGCGCGAATAGTAGTTCGGAATCCCTACGCCATCTTTCGGCTACTTGGGTGTGTTTACGCGAATTTATTTAGTAAAACAATTCATTTCAAAATGCTGTCCTCCTCTCTATATCCTGGCCAATTTTCTGTGGCGCTTTCCTCTGACGTCATGTAAGTATGTCTTGGTTGACTGCGCTACTTCAAGGCTCACCGACCTTACAACAGAGTCAGTCAGCACAGCGTTTAGTCGACCAGCCGCCGACGGGTCGTCGCATTTCGTTCGCTCAGTTGAAACTAAGCCCCGACACGCTTGTGAAAGGAAGAGTGTGCTGTTGTTGAGTTTGTTAGTTTGTAAACTCTATCAAGCTGACACTCCAGGTCGATCCACACAAGCGCTGCACAAGCACACATGCGACGCTTCGCTGGCTGGTACGCTAGTAAGAAAATCAAGGGCCAATTGAAGGCGGGAGAAGAGTCAACGAAGTTAATATAAGCACTAAGGACATAACATACACTGAAAATTCTACAGTACGGCGTAAAACTAGGGTGCAGGAAGTACTTTTTTTGCTATGGGTGAACACGCACAGCGGTCAGCAGCACGACCGTACATCTGCGATTGATTTACCATCTCAGAAATGCGATTGCTAGACGTGAGATATTGTGGAAATTTGTGCTACGCTTACTTTACGAACGCTATACAACAAATAGTCATCCAAGGTGCTCGAAATGCTAACTAATAAATATGAACTGGTTATACATTATATATCTTATATTTCCAACGTACGCAGTGCTGTCTTGTGGCTGAGTGATCAGGGGCGTTAGGTGTATAATTTTTCAAGTCGCAAGTTTGAATCCCCCAGGGTGCATCTTTTTTTTGTAAGTTGATTTAATCCTCTCCGGCCGATGTGTTTTATACTGAATTCAGCATTGTTGGGCCGTAACGTTCATTGCTCCACGAGTGAGTTTGCAAAATGCGCGCAGACTGACACTGACGCGCTAGCGAGTTCTCGTTGGCGTGCTGTTGCCATAAGTGTTGAGTGTTTGCGGGTAGAGGGCACAGGACAGAATCCGCACACAATTGGCCTGGTGCGATCATGCTTTCTACTATACAGGTATTGGTGACGCAAGCTCCAAAGATGGGGGAAATGCGCATGGCGCTTGAGTGTTTGCGGGACGCAGAGGGCTTTCTTCCCTTGTGTAGCCCTCGGCTAGTGATTGCTACGATTCCAAACCGCCCGGGCAGGCTTATATGAGGCATTTTACAGATATCGAGAATTCACAGCCAACAATAACATCGGATGCCATGCATGTTGTTTCACCGAACCTAAACCGAAACATGTTTGAATGCTAACCTTTGACATAGTCGAATCACGTAGCACCTTTACCTGACGTCGCTGCGGTAAGTGTGCAGCCACGGCAAACCGTGCTTGGTAGTTTTTTCTGCTTTCAGCCTTTATAAAATAAATACCACCTCATCGCTCGGACAAACCACGAAAAGTGTGTTCATTTCAGCCAGTCTATGCAGTCCAAGCAAAAATGGGAGCTTCAAAAATTCACTTCAGTGTCGCTTTAGGAAACCGCCACCGTGGCAGAGATTTAGCACGTCACCTTGGGCGCCGCAGCACAAAGCATCACCCACTCAGACGCCCTGGTGGATACGAACTGCAATTAAAAATCATCGGCGCGCACAGAAGCGCTAAAAGGGGCGAAAACGTCACAAAGCCGCGGCCGCCGAACGGGCAACCGCGGCCATTGGCACCGATAGTTCCACCTCGTTGAGTAGTCGATGTCGTTCCCGAATGAAGAGTAACTTGCCTGCTTTAAAGACGAGTCAATATTGTTTCTCCCGCTTGAATGGCTACCGCATTGATATTGTTGCCGTGGGTCTCTTCCGCATCAAACACACGAATATCAGTACTCGCCCTTAAGGCAAACCAATCCTGGTGTTTGTCTCTCAGGAAGCCTGCCGAAATTAGCAGCGAGGACGTATGTCCACGACCACACATCATATTCTGCACCGAAACCGACACCTTCTAGCAGTACGTTTTATCTGGATACTTGGGCAAGCATCTCTCTCCCCCTGGCAAGAGAGCATTTTTGCGATAGCCCGAGGCCTCACCGTCCTGGCACCAGGGGAGACCAACCTAACCCTCAGGACACAAAAAGAGGCAGCGTATTCACTCCGTCGATGATGGCGAGGGTGCGGAGCATGGGTGAAATCGAAGTTGCGCCGCTAGTGACATTCGATTCACCCCGACCCTCTATGATTTCAGCCGTGCGTTGCACCTTGATTTTTTGTTAAATAAAACTGCAACTCACGGCTGAAATCAAATTTCGCTTGATTTTCAATTGATGTTGGTGTGAGCACGGATGGGCGCGGGCGGACATCGGGAGGTCCTCAGGTACTGCGCACCGTTACAGGCGAGGGAGTAAGCCGTTCGACTCTCGAGTACTAATTCAATGTCGTAGCCCGATGGGTAACACTATTGATACAAACTCTGTCTAGTCTTCCAGACATAGGCTTGAATCCTACTGGTGCCTTTGTGATTTTTTGCTATTGTAAATGCTATGCGCACAGGACGCGGACGGACATTGTGTGGTCCTAAGGTACTCCGCACCTAAAAGCATCACACTCACACACACAAAAACACTACAACACTAGAGACATGCCGTATGACACTTCCTCAGCCACTCACGCAAGTCACCCGCGATGAAGCCTCTGGATGGAGGCAGCTCGAAACTAACGCGTTCCCCAGCAGCTCGCTACAGCCCACCTTTTTTCCTACCAGGTGCCCAGACCAATGTCCATTCTTCGGGGGACACTCACCTTTATAACTCAACACTGGAATACACAAAAAGCCCACACAAACTCCCATACGCAGGCTCTCCTTTCCGAATGAGAAGCCGCTCTTTCCAGCACAGCCCTGGACCACCAGCCCCGACTGAGAGACCGGAAAAGTCGATTTACAGCAGCGAATGGGGAACTGGACTAAAGGCACCCTCCTATGAGAGCTAAATACTCCGCCTCAATAAAGTTTACTAGTGTAGCGCTACTGTCATGAGTTGCCTGTTATGCGGGCGCGGGCCGCGCAACCGGGAGGGGGGAGGGGGTCTGCACGGGCAGCCAAGCTTCATGTTCTCACTGATGGCATGCATGCTGGTTAATATGGTGGGCGATGTAAGCATGGTCGTCTTACGGCCCATTACGACCTTACCGCTAGCACCCGTGGTCCAGCCCGTTGGTTTGATGTGCTACAGAGCCAATAAGATCCCGTCGGTGCGAGATTGAAACGGACAGCTGTAGGTTTGTCCGCTAGAATATTTCTCGAGTGGTTTTAGGTTTCATCCTGCTAATTTGCTAGAAAGTCCGCTCAATTGCAAATTTTTGCTCCTTTGCACTGCGCCCAGGTTGGCTTGTCATCCTTCTTCGAAGGGTGGAAGGGAAGTTACTTTTTATTAAAAAAAGAAAACTTGTGATTTTAAGTTTGCTTCTCTTTAACAAACTGTATCATGCGACGTTTCTTTCAGCATTCAGCTAGAGAAAGCAAGCACTACACCTTTCATACTTATGAATAGAGCGGTTCAATATAGCGTTCACATTAGGTAATAACTTGAACTTACAATTGGCTGTTGAGATCATCCTGGCAGTCAAGCGCCCTTTTTTATGTTGAAATTGTTAACCAGCAAAGTATGTGTGCCTTCAAGGCACTCGATACAATTAAATATCTATTTAGTTTTTTCTGACAACGTTTGGGGGGGGGGGATTTTTGAAGATTACTCCAAATCTTTCTGCTTTATATTACCAGTGTTTCTGGTCTCCAAACAAGTAAAGCTGTGCATTAAAAAATAGTCTACTCTCGAACCACCAAAAAGAACACTGATGTAGGGAATCCATTTGCAGGAAATTACTCTCCAGTGCCGATACAGATTCAGCCCCTGAAAATGTTAGCTTTTGAGAAATAAGCTACAAGAGGACAATACGTAGAGCATCTTTCCTGGAAAGCAAGCCAAATCATAATATTACGCTTGCTTATGAAACGTGTTTTTTTTCGTGAAATGCTTGTGAGCTAGGCGCGAAACGGACGGTGCTATTTTCCAAATATGAAGCTTTTTAGTATCCCAACTTCACGTTACAAAAAAAGCATGAGGTTTTTTAGTTCTCATAGAGGTATACAGCGAAAGGCAGATTAGACTTAACAACAGGGCTTTTACAAACCGTGTTCTCTTCAATAGAAATGTTTCACTGAAAACATATCCAATTGCCTGCCTTAATTTATTCCAATATAAAAATCTGCTTTTGTTCAAGGTGCAATTACGTTAAGCTCTTAGGGTGACTTATAGTACATATTGAGCGCTCTTTTACCGTAAAATATAGCCACGCAAATAGTGGATTTGTTTTTGGGTACAAGCCTACCCTGTGATTCCTACTCTGTTCCAGAAATTGAGCAAAACGTGTTTCGATAGACAAGTGTACATTTGCCTTAGTGAATGATGCTTAGTAAAGTGAATGATGCTTTCACTAATGATGACATTGATGTATCAATCCCAAATTTACCGAATAATATGCCTGCAATTCGGGCAGCGTGACCTATCTTTACACTTTAAAGAAATACAAACCTGAAACGTAACCATATCTGACACGGCTTTCGATTGGGTGCATATAACCCGTCGTAGTATGCCGCATTACTATACTCTTCAGACATTACACCTACTAATGTAAAAACTTGAGTTATTAGATTGGTCAAATTTTGCCATTCACGGCACATAAAATAGGGCCCAGAGACTGCACCCAAAACAGCCGAAGCAGGTCACAATTAATGGCCGACGTAAGCTTCAAATAGCAAAAATGGGTTCACAAAAGCAGTAAAAATCCTAAACCTTCGTAGGAAAGCTCATGTAAACAAAGTAACTGACAAGGTTCAAAAAAAGACCTTGGTATTTTTGCCCCGGGTGAATTACAAACAAGGCTAGGACCTCTTTCCCGGACCCTCTTCTTGAAACCTCTTTTTGTATATAACCCCTAAGTATTATTCTCAAAACTAGGCAGGCTGATTAATTAATCAATCGATCGACCAATTGATTGATTGATTTTTTGCTGGATTGTTTGCTAATTTGATTGATTGATTGATTGATTGATTGATTGATTGATTGATTGATTGATTGATTGATTGATTGATTCCCTGCATGGGGCACCTTGAGTAATCTTGGTGATAGTATTGGCGACACCGCGGACCCCGAGCCCTCATACTCACGCTGTGACCGACCAGGGTAATGAGTTTTAAGGTGAAGGGTAGAAACCTGAAACGGTGGTCGTTGGAGCCCAGGTTAAGCTCCGGCGGATAGGCGCCCTGTACTTTTAGCAGGCATGAAGTTCCGGGACCTCTTTCGGTATCAGAGTAACCCGATCAAAAAAGTACCCCCGTCCCCTGCTTTTATACTATAGCATAACGTATTTGGAAAACCCCCCTCCAAATGTTATCGGTCCCTGAAGAGGGGCCTCACCGAAGCATCATTTCCCCCACTTCCAGCCAATCCTTTTCTAAAGCCGGATAACTGTCCCCACTTCTTGATTGTTGAATCTCTTGATAAGTCATTCCCTATCTCCTCCCAGTCAGTGTTCCTTATCACTAATTTTCTTGAAGCCATCCTAAGCAAGTCTTTTGAAGCCAAGAACCTGAGAACCGGCGAAGTATTGGTCGAGGTTGACACTCACCAGCAAGCCACAAGGCCCCTGACCCGAAATCGCATGGCAGGTCTGGACATCAGAGTCACACCACACCATAGCCTCAATAGCTCTGACGGTGTGCTGTCTGAGCCAGATCTAATAAATTACACGGAAGCCAATCTGCTCGAAGGCTTGAAAGGCCAGGGCGTGACGGCAGTGAGGCGCACCACCATGCGGCGAGACGATAAGCGAATCATAACAGAGCACAAAATCTTGACATATGACCATTCCGCAATTCCAGAACCCTTCAAAGCAGGTTTTATTCATTGTTCTGTCCGGCCACATATCAAGAACCCGCGGCGCTGTTTCGAGTGCCAATGGTTGGGGCATGGCACCACCTCCTTTCGTGGAAACCAAAGTGTGCAATATGTTCCCCACACGATCATGACACATATAACTGCTAGGCTCAACACTTCCAGTGCAGGAGCTGTCATGAATATATGCTGCATACTGCCGCACGTGTTAAATGTTCAAGATGGAAAAGAAAATCATCAACCTCAAAATCACGGAAAACATTACTTCCCAGATGCCCGGAAGAGGTTTGCCTCTTTCCCAATGGGGAGGTACGCCATCGCAGCTCGCCTTGGGGCGGAGCCGCGTCTAGTTTCGATGGGAACCCAGTACCGAGAGTCGGACTTGGTTCGACATCCGTAACCCCTCTTGGGTTGCCTCTGGCGGCCCGTTCCGCCCCTACACGGCCCGCTGAGCCAGCAGTGGCTGTGGTGGCAACCACGTCCGTTGGGGGTGCCGCTGCATTCACTGCTTCCTCTCCACCGGCCCACAGCAGACGAGAGGGCACGGACGAGATGGAGACGGAGGCACCCACGGCAGTTCCCCTTCCTTGGAACGCCTGTGCCACCCGGGGAATTCTGACGCCCTCGACGGTCGCGGCTCGAACCAAGGTAACCGGGAAAGAGCGCCAAATCCAGGGGGTCCCGTCCGCCGGGTACTCCCCCCAATTTGATGACGAGATGGCAGTGGGTCCTTTCCTGTCTGCTTCGCAAAGGAAGGAGCGGGTCCCTTCATCCAAACCTCGAGCAAGCCTCTTCCGAGTGTTCAAGCCCTGAAAGACGATACAGCAACAACTCACTCCAGTCGCTCTGAACAACTAATAACGGGAACAGAAAATATTGTTCAATGGAACTACACAGGCCTAATGTATAATCTTGACGACGTGTACGATATTCTGCATGCTAATCAGCGGAGTGTAATCTTTGTCAAAGAAGCACATTTGAATTCCAGTCACACAAATTTCCTGAATAGCTACATGATATTGAGAAAGGATAGGGTTGGCTGCGCAGTCCTCTAGTGGTGTGGCAATAATAGCCCGGAAATACTCAATTAGGGTTAAAGAGGAAGTGTCTGAGATCAAGGTTCCCTGTATAGACATATACAAGACACCCATCACTCATTGTATGCCACCTTAGAAACTTCAACCTGTGTCATGTGATATGTTGTTTACTCAACTCGATAAAAACAGGGCAAATAAAAACAGGGCACCGAGGATTGCCATTGTGCAACATTTCTTGCTTTTACAGGACAAGCACCAATGGGCGCAATTTTACAGCGACGCATCAATGACAGCCACTGCTGTGTCTTGTGCTGCGCACGGAGATAACTTTTGGGGCTGGAAGACAATGAATGTCCATAACAGTATTTTACGGCAGAAGCATATGGAATAATAATGAATTTACATCATATTATCCAACACCAAATACCAAAGTCTTTTGTGTACATGGACTCCCTTAGTCCTGTACGTGCTTTGGCCTCTGGGAAGCAATGTAAAAACTATATAATTAATCTTGAATTAAGGTGCTTATATCTGCATACACCTTAAACCTTGAAATAACTATATGCTGGATTCCAGGCCGCTACGGAATCTCTGGAAATGAGGTTGCGGATAAAATGGCTGCCGGTGCTGCGCTGCAAGACACGGTTGACATAACAAAAGTATCCTACCGTGACATCAAGCGACACATCACACAGCACCTTCGCAAAACATGGCAAACACTGGAGTGAACAGACAGACAACAAACTACACGTAATAAAACCACACGTGGGACCATACACTACTGACACACGCAACAGATACAAAGAAGTTGGCTTTGCTCGGCTACGGATAGGGCACGCACATGCAGCACACTCGTTTCTGCTCACGGGATATTCAAGACCCCTGCGTAGCAGGTGTCGAGAGGCCCTATCCGTAGTTCACATACTCATTCAATGCAAGCAACTCGACAAAACACGACACAAATATTTTCCCCAACTCTACAGACAACACATTCCACTCCAACCATCGTTGTTTTTGAGTGACGATCCTATGGTTTGCGTTAAGTGTTTTTAAGCATTTGTCAGATGTTAAGTTTCTAAACATGGTTTTCTATCATGCATACGCAACATACACCAGCCAATACCATTGTCTTCATCTGATCCTTTGTTCTGATTGAGCGATTTTAGTGTTATATACTTCAGTCCTCATACATAACCACTGATTTCGTACTCGTTGCCACAGTTGGCCTTGCGCCGCAAAAATATAACCATCATCATTATCATTGATTGATTGATTGATTGATTGATTGATTGATTGATTGAAGGCTATCGGTAACGTGAGAGGAGGACAGGATCTCTCGACCTAAAGACACGTTGACTGCAGCTGACTGAGGCTAACATATAAAAAACATTCCCCTCTATGTATGAAGGGGTGGTACAGTATGTACTTCCGGCGGCGGAAAAATTTTGAGCAAAATAAATGTACAAGTGAAGAATAGTTGAGTACCAAAGTAGGTACCTTCGCGCTAAGAGTTTGTTTGAAAGCTTACGAAGGGTGCTCGACCACGCCTCTGAGTCCAAGTAACCCAAAAGTGTCGAAACACATTGGAAGACCGAACATATATGGCAGGAAGAAGAAGGTCACCAGCCCCCATGCGCTTCTCTTGAGCTCTGCATTGGCCAAAGAATAGTCGTGTAAACGCATTATCAGTGCAATTTCTGCGGTGCCATCGCATTCAACTATGTGAACGGCACCCGCCGGCGCTAAAATCACGCTTGTAAGCGCGACTTTCCTGAATTTAGGGGCACTTTTCAGATCGTGTGGACTGATACTAACGCTGGCTGAGGGTCAGGCCCCGCCTTGGGCAGACGACGCGGCCCCTGCGTGCGTGGGTAATACCAATCAAGACATGGCAGAACAAGGCAACCACATCCAACACGACGACATTGAGGAAAACCAGGATTCACCGGCGGCAGGCGAATGGATCATGAACTTTCGAAGGCTCACCGCCGAAGAGACTGACGACAGCTATGTCAGATCAACCCACAGCCGCTGGCTTCCTTGCCCCAGGAATAGAAACCAAGACCCCCAAGGACAAAGCGAGCACCCAGACCAGTGCCTCTTCCCCTGGACGATTACAAATTAGTTCTCCGGTCGTGAAACGGACTCTACGCGGGCAAGCTCGCGCCGTCCTAATTGCCGCTGAATTGTCGCTGGCCACAAACTCAACGTGGCGGCAAGCAAACTTTAAACTACGGGTTCACGAGAACCAAAACACGGCAACCGTCAGCACGCCGGCAAGATAAGTGGAGGGGAAGTTGTTCTGAGTGACGAAGATCATGATTGAACGAACAGAGCATCTTGTGGAATTGTACGGACTAGCCCCCGACGATGCTGTGAAGGGAGTGAGTCAAGGCGTGCCAAAGCGACTGACTGTCCAAGAGATCAAGTAGAATATACTTCAGGACGGATTCGAAATCCACACAGCGAGACGAATGAGAAACGAGTCGGCTATCGTCCTTTTAACGTTTTCGAGGCCCATAGTGCCGCACTACGTCTGGATGTATGTAGCGTAGTATCGGTGCACCCTGCACAAGAATACCGTGGCCGTCTGCGAGATATGGTACAAAGTGGGTCACCGTAGTACTGCCTGCCCACAGCCGGAAACACGAGCTAGCCACGGGTGCGGCTTACGAGACCCGTCCCCAGACCACCACTGCTTGGCCAAGTGAACGCTGCGAGGGGGAGATTACGTCACGGGTGCCAAACGTTGCCTAGAACGATACCTGACGCCGTACGTCATTAGGCAGAGAGAGCGGCAGCAACAGCGCCGGAAGGAGTCGATTCGAGACCAGACCACACGCCATCGGCAGAGGGACCGGTCGGCAACGCCAACTAGGGGTGGGAGAAGCAGCTCCAGGCATCTCACCATGAACTACAACGGCCGGAGGAGGCGACAGTCAAGATCAAGCTCGAGAATCAACGCAGCCGAACATAATCGCCACCACTCTCGAAGCAAGTCGAGAACCCGCCCACCAGACAAGAGCGAGCTCAAACAAGTAAGCGGGGGCTCAACGGGTCTCTCCTACAGCTGATTCCCAAACTACCCCTGCAACACCCCCAGCCTCACCCCACAGCCGCACTTATGTGTATTGCAAATATCTGTCTCAACTACGTGAGCAACAAAACACATCAATAGCGTCCCTCCAGGCTCGCTTAGATATACTTGAGCAAACACAGGCAACACCCAATGAAAGACGCAAGAAACCGAATCCGCTCGCAACACAGGCCCCTGCCTCTCCTCCTGTGACGAAAACACAACCGCCACCCCCCTCAGTTCCAAGACATGTTTTCTGAATTAGCTAGTCGGTTGACTTCCATCACCCAAGAAATCCAAAACATCCGCCAAGAAAATCAGTTGCTACATAAAAAATTCCGGTCCCTACCTTCCGATCACACCTCCCGCTGACAGTAAATAATCACCGCCGGTAATTCAACCGATCACAACTATTAACTGGGAACCACACGCCAGGCGAGGTCTTCTACAAGGGCCATTATAGCCCATACCCGAAGCGTACCATGCTCATGCACTCCCGACAACTGCATCACTGCATATCTTCCAGATGGGACCACGTCTAATATTGCGACCATTCTTCAATGGAACTGCCGCGGTCTTAAACAGAAAGCAGCTGCCTTAAACCAGTTCATTAAAACTCTACCCAAAACAGCTGTTGTCGCCTTTAATAAATTTTAGGGAGTAAATTTATCCTTCAAACTACCTGACTACGTCCCTTATGATTCCATTGACACGTTACCTACACTTACTCTGGTGCATACAACCATCTCAGCATTTCATCACGTCACCCCACAACGGGGATGCAATGATGTTCTGATTGCGCTCATCTCCCCTTCGACAAAAACTAAGCCTAGCCTCTTCATCCGGAATTATAATGCCACCCTTCTCAAACGACAGTTGATATCGCCACCACTATGGGAGATACAAATTGCTTTGTGAATGTAAGACCATTGATCATAGCGGGCGATGTCCACGCCACCAACTCGCAATGGGGTTACGCGTAGAAAACAAAAAGAGGCACCCTGCTTGCCATGGCCGCAGAGCATTTTCGTCTTATCTTGCTCAATCACTCTGATTACCCAACCAGTAGGGGCACAAGTACTGCCAGGGACACAACTGTCAACTTATCTTTTTTAACCGGGAATCTCGATGTCATCTGGACTTCAACTCACGAAAATGTGCGTTCTGATCAGGACATTGTTCCACTCTCCATCCGAAATGAGCATTACAACATCAAAACAGATGTGGCCCGTATTACTAATTGTGATGCCTTCCGAAAGGCTTCATCCTCCCGCACAATTGATACCACTCAAACCCTTAGACCTGGGATTGCCGACCTCATCCAAACAGTAAGGGCACACACCAAAGGAATCGCCACGTCCTATCTAACACCCAGCATCGACCCCAAACTCCTTCACAGTTGGTAAGACGTCGGAGCCTCACTAAGCGGAGGAAGCGCGAGCACCACAATCACCGACTTCACCATAAAATTGCCGCGCTAAATCAAACCACCACTGATTGTGTGAAACGACTATCGAAAGAAAATTGGCAACTAAAGTAAGAAAAGTGAATATAACCGAATATAGCCTAATATAGATGAGTTGAATATGGTTATGGTTCAACTATGCGATAGTCTTCAAGGGCCGTAACAACACGTAATACAGGGCGCTTACTCAGATCGACCCCCTAACTAGCAAGAGGGAACCGCAACAAAGCATGATTCGCACCATACTTCGTTTCAAGGTTCCCCAAAATCCCTTCTACAAACCTTAGCAGATCGATACCTCAACACCAGCAAGATCATTTCCCCGCCCCCATACACAGTCCTGCCGAATGACCTGCTCGACAGGGACACATTTTCGAATTATCAATCAGCTCTCTCAGAATGCAAGAAGAATAGCGCTCAAGGACCAGCCAAGTAACTTTGCAGGCTTCTGGCAAACCTGGACGGCGACCCCCTAGATCATCCACTTCATCACATTATTACCCACTGGTCATCTGGTCGCCTTCTTCCCCAATGGAAAACCGCGGAGATATGCTTCATACCTACGCCCAACAAGTCCCCTCATCTAGACGACTTGCCCCCGATATCCCTCACATCCTCTGTGGGTAAGCCGGTAGAATAGCTTATATTGAAACGTCTTCAACCATTTCTGGAGGACAGAGGCCTATTCCCCAATACAACGTATTTGTTCTGCAAATATTTCAGTACCCACGACATCCTTCTGCGTTTGAAGAAAGACCCGTCATTTGAGGAAAAACCAGTCATTCTCCTAGGGCCATCCTAGCCCTTGACTCTAAAGGCGCCTTCGATAAATTTTTACATTCAGCTATTCCATCCCGCCTCAATAAGACAGGATGTGGCCGTGGCATCGACTCCTACATTTCAGATTTTTTAACCCAACGCCCGGCTATCCTCAAGGTTGGCGACATCACTTCGGGTACTATATTACTTGGTGATCGACGGACGCCGCGAGGTTCCGTATTGTACCCCTTCGGTTTAATCTGACTGTGCTCGACGCGCCCAAACAACTGGATACCATCCCCAAGATACATCATGCTCTATATGGAGATATCACCATATGGACAGATACTGTATCTATAAACATGCAAGATGCTTTCCATGAAGCCACCGACATTTTGCAGTCTTACGCATTGTCTGTGGGTCTCCAATACGCACGTCATAGGTCAGAATTAATAATTGTGTGCAAGCACGCACCTGCTCGAACTACTGAGCGCATCTTCTTACATTTGGATGACCAGGACATCAAGCCCACCTCTTCAATCAAAATTCTCGGCCTCACCATACACGCAAATACACGGAACGATCTGACCTTATTCAAATTAACCAAGACATTCACTCAAGCTACGCACATGCTCCGACGCATCTCTAACCGCCATCGGGGCCTTAAAGAACAAGATATGACTAGACTGATTCGAGCACTTCTGATCTCTAGAGTTATCTACGTTGCTCCATACCTCTGCCTCACGAAAGGAGCCTTGGGCGCCATTGACTAGTTCATACGCAAGCCATTCAAACAGGCATTGGGCCTTCCTATGAACACCTCTACTCAGCGGCTTCTACAACCAGGTCTTCATAATACGGTTTCAAAAATATTTGAAGGCCACCTTGCCAGCCAACGTGTCCGGCTCACTCAGACACCTGGGGGCCTTGGGTTACTCAAACGCCGGCGACTCGCGCACGCAGAATTTTCTACTGCTCTTCATGTTCTTCCCGAGGCTTGGAGATCTGTTGTACGGGTTCGCCCAATACCAAAGAACATGCACCCTAACCTCCACCTGGGTTGAAGGCAAGCACGGAGTCAAGCCCAGGAAAACATCTATAAGAACCGTCCGGACGTGGCGTATACAGACGCTAGCTCGTATCCAGGCGGGCAGCGCAATGTTGCAACCATCAGTACCAAATCGGCCCTTACAACCTGTGTTTCAATCAACACGACATCCATGGAGATTGCTGAAGAGGTGGCGATCGCACTCGCACTTATCAAAACCAAGAGCGCGGTCATATTAACCGACTCCCAAGCTGCCTGTCGGAGCTTCTTGGCGGGGAGGGTGGCCCCACCAAATTTCCGCCTCCTCTTTCGCCATCAGCAACAGAGAAACCTCGTCCTCGTCTGGACACTCGCCCACTGTAAATTGACGGGCAATACTATTGCCCGTCATCAAGCCTGCGCACTCTCCTCCCAGGCTCCAGAAGAACAAGCGGAGTCCACACCATTGGTTATATTTAAGGGCATTACACAGTATTATCGACTCTACAGACAACAATTCTTTCACCCTCACTCCAAGCTGTGCAGATAAGAAGAAACGACTCTTCGTCGCATCTAAACAAATACCTTCGTCCATTCAATTCGCTTACACCACATGTTTCCCACTCAATTTCCTGCCCAATTCACTTTTCGCTCTAAGCCTTGCACCCTGGCACCTGGACGTCAAGCAATTACCGCCATCTAGGGCGTTGGTCGTCCAGTCATCACTCTGATTCCCGGACTAGGGAACCACTCCTACTTTAAAAGGATCAATAAAGTTTTGTACTACTACTACCTCTACAGAAAACGTATGATAACGAGAAGACACAGGTGCACCACTCGGTACGAGCCACTTCACGCAATACGTCATTAACAGGCCTTGCACGAGCGCGTTGCCTTCCACGCGAGACTGGTCTTAAAATTAGGCGTGTACGAATATCAAATTTTTCGAATAGAAATCGAATACGAATCGAATACGAATATCTAGCTTCGAATATCGAATAATATAATATCGAATATTTAGGCATGGACGTAGATTTCGCAAAAAATCTTTTTATTTCTTTGTGGATTTTCATAAAAATTAGCACAAGAACTGGAAATGCTTCTGTGATATTAGCGTTAAAATTTCAATGTAGTGTTTTATAAACTTTCTTATAAAATTTTTTTTCTGTTGATCATGTACCGAGCTTGAGCGGCCTATAAAACATAATGGAAATAAAATTACGCCAAAAGGACAGGGCGAACAGAAGACACGCCACATAGCGCAGCGCATCTTTTTTTGTTCGCCCGGCCATTTAGCGCAATTTTATTTCCAATATGTCAGACCAAATAGCCAGTCAAAGTGCTTTTATAAAACATGGTAGAAAACTTCTTCGAAGTCCTTTGCATTCCCAAATGCATTAACGAGGTCTTGAAAGCCAAATTTTTTTATTTGAACACAATTTTTTTTAGTTTTGAGTGTTTTTAGATGTGAATGTACAACACTCATAGAGACCATGAACAACTATATGAATAAAAAAATTCACAAAAAGCACTTTGAAAAACCAAGACTTCCACGACCTGAACTGTTCATCAAGGAATGTAACGCAAATAACGGTACCAAGATAGACCTAGCGGTCACTGGAACAAGCGACGTAAGTGGCAAAAAAACTTTTGAGAAAACTGCTTCCGAATTGCAACAATGATTTTATTCATCAAAAGTCGCCAGGGTTGTAGCCTTTCGTGTCGTTTTGAACACGGGGCTTCTGGAATGCCTTGGCGTGAATTGGAGTGCTTTTCTCAGCTTTTTTATTTCCATAAAAATAATTTTTATCTCCTCTGTGAAGAGTACATAACCCATGGCGCAGCAGTTTTTGGATCAAACGAGGGGAGATGGCTTTCAATGCAAAGTAGTGGAGAGGAGTTTTATGGCACAGAAGCAACTAAGACTATCATGCGCCAAACAGGTGGTAGTGCTTTTAATTTTGTGTTTTTGCTTATTTTTAGAACATTAGAGCTTGTTTAAGAGTTTCGCATCTTTTAGAAAACTAACAAGGGAGGAAATTTCAACAAAAGCATAGTCTCAAATGAGTAAGCTAGGATGAAAAGGGATGTGTTCTTTGTAAAACTGCGGAAAATATATTTTCCTGATGGCCTCGAATTTCGCACTTGAGAGTAGGATGTGATTTACTGTTAGATCTTGGTCACATTCTTCTCATCTCAGTTTATCTTGTTTCATCTGGAGAAAGTTATGTGTCAAATGAGTGTGTCCTATGTGAAGGTGGCATAAAATGACTTCTGTGAGGCGATCTTCATGTCTGCTCGTTTGCCAATCTGCGATAGTGGGTTTAACCGTGTGCAGTTTGTTGTTAGTTTCAATATCCCATAAGGCCTGCCATTTGGCTGCAAGTTTACGTCGTATAAAGTTCATGCAGTCGCGGTGAGGAATGTTTACTTTAGTTATGGTTCCATTACTGGCCTGTGCTGCACATCTGTCGGCTCTCTCGTTCCCATTAATTCCCATATGGCTAGGAACCCAGCAGAATATAATTTTTTGTCCGAGAGCTTCGGCTGTCACTACATCGTGTATTATGCCTCCTACTACAGGCTGGGCCGCATTTCTGCAATTCAGTGCTGTGATGGCGCTTAGCGAGTCTGTGTAGGTAATACTGTTTTCAATTTTTTTCTTTTAATACTTTTTTTTCAGCAACAACAATGGCGTAGCATTCCGCTGTGAAAATCGAGGCAGATTGAGGTAGTCTGACCACCTTTTCCCATTTCCCTTGCACTACTGAAGACCCAACGTAGCCTGATGTTTTTGAACCGTCTGTGTAAAAAGCTGTGTGGTGTTTATATTTTTCGTTGAGTGCTAAAAACTCCTGCATGATATGTTCACGTGGTGTTTTGATTTTTTGAAACTGTGTTAGTGTAAAGTCACATACAGTAGGAAAAGTATACCACGGTAATAGTTGGTCATGTCTCTGAACAATTTCAGGTAATGCATCTAACATACTCAGCTGTTGGCATTTTTCTTCGAACCGAAGAAGTAATGGTTTAATTGCTTGGGGTTTTTTAATAAACAGTGTCCTTGACAAAGATTTTGTGACTATGGGGTAACACAGATGTTTTGGTAGAGAACGGATCATTAAGATGTATGAGCATGTCAGCATTGTTCTTCTGTCTGTGAGTGGTGGTACATTTGTTTCGATGTAAAGACTGTTGATTGGTGATGTACTATAAGCCCCAGACGAGAGACGTAGGCCTAAATTGTGGACTAGGTCTAATCGTTTCAAATATAATTTTCTGGCTGAGCCATATACAATGCAGCCATAATCCAAGCAGGAGCGTACAACCGAGCGGTAAATTTCTAAAAGGCAGGCCCTGTCTGAACCCCAGTGTTTTCAGGACAAGACTTTAAGTATGTTTACAGCTCTGGATATTTTCTTTTTCAAAATATTGATGTGAGCCAGGAAAGTGAGTTTTCTGTCAAACATTGTGCGAAGAAATTTGTGTTCGTTTTGTATGGGTAAGTCGATTTCCTTGAGGTGTAGATTGTGATTGGTCTGTAAGCCTCACTTGAGAGAAAAAAGAGCAGCTAGTGTTTTGTGTGGTAAGAACTGAAAACCGTTTCTGTCTGCTCATGTTGTTAGTCTATTTATAGTTAGCTGCACTGGTCTCTCGCATGTTACTACATTGCAGGATGGGCAAGCTATTTGGAGATCATCAACATAGAGAGAATACATAATCGACTTCGGATTTATTTTGGATATACAGTTCATTTTTACAACAAACAGTGTTGTGCTTAGAATACACCCCTGAGGGACTCCGGTTTCATGTACATAGTTCTTTGACAGGGTTGAACCCAGGCGCACTTGAAATGAACGGTTTGCCATAAAGTCGTTAAGGTATTTCAGCATTCTTCCACGGATGCCTAATTCTCCTAAATGGCGCAAAATTCCAAATCTCCACGCGGTGTCGTACGCCTTCTCAAGGTCGAAAAAAACAGCAAGGCAATGTTGTTTGTGTATAAATGCTTCTCGTATAGTATTTTCGAGGCGGACAAGATGGTCAGTTGTCGAGCATGCTTTTTGAAACCCGCATTGGTAAACATCGAGAAGTTTGTTCGATTTCAGAAAAAAGCTTAATCTGGTATTTATGATACGTTCGAACGTTTTGGCAAAACAGCTGGTAAGGGCGATAGGTCTGTAACTACTGGGAGAGGTTGGTGGCTTCCCAGGTTTTAAGACTACTACAATGAATGCTTTTTTCCAACCTTCTGGCATTCTTCCAGATACCCAAATTTTGTTAAAAACTTCAAGAGTGCTTCAACCGAAGGACCCGAGAGATGGGCAAGCATTTCGTAATGGATTTCATCTGGTCCAGGGGTGGTCTTCTTTCCGGCCAACAGAGCTCTTTTCAGTTCTTGAAGTGTAATTAAACTGTTGTATGGTACGTTTGTTCCACCATATGTTGGAAGTCTCTGTTTTTCTGCTGTGTTTTTGTACTTTAAGAATTCTGCAGTGTAATGTGCAGTACTTGAAACTCTGGAGAAGCGTTCCCCCATTATATCTTCCTGCTCTGTTATCCTTCTTTGTACAC
Organism: Haemaphysalis longicornis; assembly: GCF_048455015.1. Taxonomy (NCBI): domain Eukaryota; kingdom Metazoa; phylum Arthropoda; class Arachnida; order Ixodida; family Ixodidae; genus Haemaphysalis; species Haemaphysalis longicornis. Next base: position 2,992,171 of record NW_027526306.1, read on the forward strand.
CTGGGGCAGTTTACAGGGGGAGTGTGTAGGGAGAGTAGGTCCCATTTAGCTTATGAACCTGCTCCCATACCTTTGTTGATGTAACAGAGCTATTTATGAAAGAGTCATAATTTTGCCACCAGGATTTCTCAGCGTTGGGGCGGATGTACCTTGCTTTAGCTATTTTCTTTTTAAAATAATCAGCTTTTCCTGCGTTGGGTACCCTCGAAATACACCCCGTGCTTTATTTTGCTCCTTTTTTCCTGCCTGTTTGCACTCTGGGGTCCACCATACCTTGCGGGTTTGCCTCTCCACTCCCGTGGACTGTGGAATAGCTACGCGTGCAGAATTAACGATGCAGTATCTAAATACTTCATTCAGTTCGTCAATGCTAAGACTATCCGAGAAAACTTTGTCTAAATTTGCACGCGACGTAAACAGTTCCCAGTTGGCAAACTCAAGTTTCCACCGGCGTGGTTTGGTTGTGATAATGGTGGGTGAAGGGATAACGCTGATGATCACCGGTAGGTGATCGCTCCCATATGAATTGTCTATGATGTCCCACTTAAAATCACTAAAAACACTTGGCGAACTAAAAGACAAATCTAAGCAGCTCATTTTTCCTGAGCTTGGAGAGCAGTATGTAGGTTTACCAGTATTTAAAAGACAGACATTATTGGATAGAATAAAATCCTCTAAATTGTGACCCCTTGCATCAGTTTTTTCGCTCCCCCAAAAGGAAGAGTGGGCATTAAAATCGCCAACTATTAAAAACGGCGCCGGTAGTTGGTTCACCAAGTCTTCAAAATCTTGCAGTGTTACTGTGAGGTGTGGTTTAATATACACACAGCACACTGTGATTGTTTTAAATGCAAGCAGGGTGACAGCCGCTGCTCCTAGCCTAGTTTTAAGTTTGTCTTCTCGAGCTGCTACGCCATTTTGGACAATTATTGCCACTCCGCCCGAGAGCCTACTCGCCTGCTCTCGGTCGCAGCGGAAGACCTGGTAACCTCTCAGTATACTCTTGTGTTTAGGACCTAAGTTCGTTTCCTGAACACAAATTGCGACAGGTAATTGTGTGGCGAAAATGTCTTTAATGTCATTTAAATTATTTAAAAGTCCTGTACAATTCCAGTGTACAATTAATGCCATGTTGGTTATTGGGTGGACTGAAAACTAGGTTTTCGGTCCAGTGACTCGGGGCTTGTGTCTCTTTGTGTTGTCTAGAGAGTTCCGCCGACCATGCGACGTAGAGGGTGCAGAACCTTCTTCAGTTGTGTCCATCGTCTCTTCAGAGACGCTGGAGGTTCGTGCAGAACGCACGTGTGTTGAAGTGTTTGACCTCACCGTGTGGGGTGAGGCCTTGGAGACTGCCGAGCCAGGGGTCCGTGCAGCCCACTTTGGAGGTGGTGGCGCAGCGTTAGCTGCTTCCACCGGGGCCGCGGGGGACCTTGCTCCAGCCTCACTCTGTGTGGCTTCAGCAGGCGCCGAAGACCGCTGTGATGCTGCGCCCTGTTGCACCACAACGGAGTAAGATCGGGTATGTGCCGGTGAGAGTCGCCTCCTTGCCTCGTGAAATGTTAGTTTCTCTGTCACTTTGAGTGTAATTATTTCTTTTTCTTTTTTCCATGCGGGGTAAGCACGAGAGTATGCTTCGTGGTTGCCCTTGCAGTTCACACAGAGCTGTTGTTTAGAATTGCAGTTCTCGGCAACGTTTTCGTTGGAGCACACTTTGCGCATTTGTCTTGGCCCCGGGAGCTAAGCGAGCCGTGGCCGTAGCGTTGGCACTTGTAGCATCGGCGTGAATTTAGCATGTAGCGTCGGAGTTTCATCTTCGTGTACCCAACCTCTACAGATTCTGGGAGGATGCTTGATGCGAAGGTCAGGACGATGCGCTTAGTCTCAATTTCCTTGTTTTCACGTTTTATTTTGATTCTGTAGACATTTGTGACATTTTGCTGTTTTAGGCCTTCTAGAAGTTCCTTCTCAGACAAGTACTTTAGGTCATCATCTGAGATGACTCCACGGACTGTGTTGAGTGACCTGTGTTCACTGACGGTTACAGGGATGTCTCCAAAAGACGTTAGTTGCGGCAGCTTCTCACGTTGATGTCTGTAGAGCAGTTCGAGGAGGAGGTCTCCGTTTGCCAGCTTCTTGATGTTGTAGCCTTCCCCAATGGTGGCTGTTAACGTCTTTGCAACGACAAAAGGCGAGACGAGTCGTGCGGTTTTTTCTGAGTCATAGCTGTGCACCACGTGGAAGCGAGGGAAGTTGTTCATATTTTTCTTAAAGAACTTGGCGGTTGCATCCGTGCCCCCTCTTTTTCGAGAGGGATCAGTTGAGCGGAAAAAGGAAGCCATGAAATAAAAAATCTGTTCGGCCATGGTGCTAGCCACCCACCAAGGAGCCCAACGAGGGGACGGGACAGGAACTCTAGGGCAAGTCCTGCCCACGGCAGCCATACACCACTACTATAACCAAATATGGCTGAATGCAGGGTCATTCGCCATAAAAGGTTTACCCTAGCCGCCAGGAAATCGGGAAACTTAAGAAGGAACGAGACAACAGGAAAGTTGTTAGAAAGAAGATAGGAAAGTGAAAGATGAAGGGGAGGACAGGAAGAGGTGACTGCTGATTCCCCCCGGGCGGGTCAGGCCGGAGGTGCCGTCTACGGGAAGCGGAGGCCAAAGTGGTGTGTTGCCTTCGCCAAGGGGCCTTTATGGTCCAAGCACACGGCGTCGGTTCAACCACCAGGACCCTCTTTTCCCCAGACACGGCGCTGCCACGCACGGCTAGGCGTGGGTGCTCGGGGTCCATGGTGTCGCACTGTACACACAAACATCTGCTTTAACAGATGCCCCCTGCGGGGTTTCAATGCAACGTAGTTTAGCTGGTTGCTTGTATTGCATTGCATGACTTCACTTTCCGGTGTTGTGACCATGGTAACAAGTGAAGCACTCTTTTTTATTTTACTGAAATTTGAAACCTTAATTTTAACTTCTTTTATGCTTTATAACCTTGCTTCGAGCACCAGCTTACGTGCAGGAGTTTATTGCCAAACGTTTACATACCACAAGGATAGAAATGAGCTACTTTGAAGCTTGCTATAGTATTCAACATGACTCTAACTACAATACTTGCATATTTCTAGCACTCTTGGAATTCAGGGCATGCAGTATTCGTCGCAGCACAGCCAATATGCACCAAACTATGGTATTATTAATTTCTCTACAAAAATCATTTTTTTAATTCTACAATAGTAAGGTACATTTTTAACGCCGTCAGCACGTTTTTATTCCGAACCCAGACCTGTTTGCATGATTACTCGAAGTTCACGGGAAACGTTGCGCAAAAAGACGATATGGCTAGCACGCAACGCGGCGCTCGTATGCCGCAACATGTCATACTTTGTTTATCCCTGCATGGCCAGTCAGGTCGCTCTTAAGATTTGTAAGGCAGGTTTATGGCCTTGACAGCGGAAGGAAGGAGGGGCACTCAGAAGTGGCAAACGGATCGGTGGCCAAGCCAGCAGAATTTCTCGAGCACTCCACGTGCTTCATGCCGATGACGATGCCGCTGCGGTGGCTGACCTTGTTGCCTCGTCGTCGTCTGTAGAAACCGGGTGGTCAATCCCCTTGAGCAGGCATACGCCAATCACAAGGACAATGCTGACTGTTGTGGCCGCGTAGCAAATAAGTTGTTCGTTAGTGCTCGCATGGTGGCTGCGCGCCACTTGCTCGTCTTTCGCACTACAATTACCCCCACAACGAAGGGAGCCACCCTGGCGACCTAAGGGCACGTCACGGCGGAAGGGTCGTAGTACGGCTGAAGGCGATGCACGTGTACCGTTTCGCGTCCGCGGCAGCGCAGGTCAGGCGACGGGGTGAGCGGCTCCACAGCGTAATTAACGAAGGAGGTTCGTTCGAGTACGCGGTACGGTCCATGGAACTTGGAAAGGAGCTTGCTAGAAAGTCCAGGTGTAGTGGAGGGTACCCAAAGCCATACGAGAGAGCCGGGAGAGAAAGTCACTTGTGGGTTGTCACCATCACGCCGATGTTTTTGGTGGAATTGGTCTTCGGAGGTAAAACTGCGAGCAAGCTGACGGCACTCCTCAGCGTGGCTGCAGAGTTGAGAAACAGGCGTGTATTCGGAAGCGTCGGGTCGGTAGGGTAGAATGCTGTCGAGAGGGCAGGATGCTTCACGGCCATAGAGGAGGAAGTAGGGCGAAAACCCTGTAGTAGTCTGCGTCGCGGTGTTATACGCGTAAGTCACGGAGGGGAGAATCGCATCCCAATCGGAGTGGTCAGCAGACACGCAATTGGCGAGCATATCACCAAGGGTGCGCTTAAATCTCTCCGTCAACCCATTAGTCTGGGGATGGTAGGCTGTAGTGCTGCGGTGGGTGATGTTGCATTCTTTGAGGAGAGCCTCGACCACTTCTGACAAAAAGACACGGCCCCGGTCACTGAGAAGTTCCCGTGGTGCGCCATGACGCAGGATGAAATGGTGCAAAATGAAGGTTGCAACTTCGCGGGCTGTGGCAGCCGGTAGCCCGGCAGTCTCAGCGTATCGCGTAAGGTAATCGACGGCGACAATAACCCAACGGTTGCCGGCAGCAGTCAGGGGTAGAGGGCCGTAAAAGTCTATCCCGACCCGGTAGAAAGGGCGCGCGGGGCAGGGCAAAGGCTGTAACGGTGCGGTTGGTGACTGCGGCGGAGACTTGCGACGTTGGAATTCTCGGCACGATTTGATGAACTTTGTTACAAAGGAATACATTCCTCGTCAAAAGTAGCGCAGCCGCAACCGCTGGTACGTCTTAAAGACTCCTGCGTGGGCGAATTGCGCATTCGTGTGAAAATTAGCACATATTGTAGAGCGCAGGTGACGAGGGATCACAAACAACCACTTGCGGCCTTCGGGGAGGTAATTCCTGCGATACAGAAGCCCGTCACGAATGGAAAAATGCACGGCCTGACGTCGCAGTGCCCGCGAGGCGCTACGTTCCGTAGGGTTCGAAATCATGTCAAAAATGGAAGATACCCAAGGGTCCTTGCGTTGCTGCCCTGAAATGTCTTCAAGTGGTTCAGATGCCTGTGTGCAATCAATGGCTGTAATCTCGGGCGCATTAATGAATAAAGGTGAACGATATAAAGCATCTGCGTCGCTGTGCTTGCGTCCAGACCGATATATCACTCTGATGTCATACTCCTGAAGGCGAAGAGACCAGCGTGCCAGGCGACCGGAGGGATCCTTCAGCGACGATAGCCAACAAAGGGCATGGTGGTCTGTGACCACATCGAAAGTTCAACCGTAGAGGTAAGGTCTGAACTTTGAAATAGCCCACACGATGGCCAAACACTCTTTCTCTGTGACAGAGTAATTAGATTCCGCCTTTGTGAGAGTGCGGCTCGCGTATGCGACGACGTATTCGTCGAATCCCGCCTTCCTTTGGGCGAGCACTGCTCCCAGACCTAAACCGCTTGCGTCGGTATGGAGCTCGGTGGGCGCGGAAGGGTCAAAATGACGCAAAATGAGAGGTGACGTAAGTAAGCATCGTAGGGTTACAAAGACTTCATCGCAAGCAGGGGACCAGGTCAACAAGTCGTGACTTCCGCTGAGCAACTTCGTCAGAGGCGCAATGACGGACGCAAAGTTGGGCACGAAGCGTCGGAAGTAGGAACAGAGTCCGACGAAACTGCGCAGGGCTTTCACGGTAGTCGGTTTCGGGAAGTCGGCAACAGCTTGGAGTTTAGCAGGGTCGGGAAGAACGCCGTCCTTTGAAACAACGTGGCCCAAAATTGTCAGTTTGCGGGCAGCAAAATGACACTTTTTAACATTCAGCTGCAGCCCAGCGTCGGTAAGGCACTGCAGGACTTGTTCCAGGCGACTTAGATTGGTGTCAAAATCAGGCGCAAATACAACGATGTTGTCTAAGTAGCATAAACAAGTTTTCAACTTGAGGCCACGCAGAATGTCGTTCATAATGCGCTCAAAAGTGGCAGGCGCATTACATAACCCGAACGGCATTACGTTGAATTCGTATAACCCGTCGGGAGTAACGAACGCGGTCTTAGGCCGGTCTTCGTCTGCCATCGGCACCTGCCAGCAACCCGAGCGGAGGTCTAAGGAAGAGAAGAACTCGGCGCCTTGCAGATAATCTAATGCGTCGTCGATGCGTGGGAACGGGAAACATCTTTACGGGTGATCTTGTTCAGTCTTCGATAATCGACACAAAAACGAACAGACCCATCTTTCTTGCCAACAAGAACGACCGGTGAAGCCCATGGGCTGTTAGACGGCCTAATTACACCACGCTGAAGCATTTCATCAACGTGCGTTTCGATCACGGAACGTTCTTTGGCTGATACGCGGTATGGTCGCTGCCTCAAAGGTGGTTGAGAGCCAGTGTCAATGCGATGTGTGACTGTCTGCGTGCGGCCCAGGGAAGTGCGCTGGCAGTCGAAGGTGGATCAGAAACGGTGAAGAAGAGTGAGCAGCTGGTTGCGTTGGTCAGGGTCGAGGTTGCCGTCTACGGAGGGAACGAAAGCGGCCGAATCAGATGCACGGGGAAGAGGCGCGCTTAGCGAGCTGAGCGACAGAACGTGCGACGCATCCGGGAAGTCGTTTATTAGGCGAGTGTCAATAGCATCGACGCGTCCAAGGGACTCGCCACGATGCACGGTTAAGGGTGAAGAGGAGGTATTTCAGATGGAGATCATGCTAGCGCCATTTTCTATTTCAAGAAAGGCGTAGGGGAGAGGGGCGCCCTGTCGGCGCATGAACAGATTAGAGGGGGTAAACACAACAGTTGCGGCAGACACCATACCACAGATTACTGGTAAGATAACGGCAGAGGCTGGAGGGATTGTGGAGTCTTCGGCGGCGCACAGCTTAAAAGTAGTGGTTACCTTGTTCATTTCAGTACCACACATCGGAAATAAGGCGACCTCGGCGCGGGCACAGTCAATAATAGCGTGGTGACGCGACAGGAAGTCCCACCCCAGGATGATGTCATGGGAGCATGAGGAAAGAACGTCGAACTCGACTACATACACCGCGTTTTGTACAAATACACGGCTTGTGCAAACGGCTGAAGGCTCGACGTTATGCGCCGTAGCTGTGCGGAGACGGAAACCGGATATTGGGGTCGTCACTTTTCGTAATTTGCGGCAAAGTTTGACGGCTATAACGGAGAGGGCTGCTCCCGTGTCTACAAGGGCGTATGTGGTGATTCCATCAATAACGACTTCAATCGCATTCGTAACAGACAGGCCAGGGCTTTGGTATTTCGACGGCGCCGCAGTTCTTGCCTCCGGAACTGCGGCGATCAGTTTTCCTCTTGGGGATTCGGACGACGGCGCAGCAGCGAAATGGAACGACAACGTGGGGATGGGGAGAACGACCGACGGGCATCGAGAGCTTCGCGAGGGGCTCGACAGGTGCATTGTTGGACGAAGGCGGAGAAGTGTACACGTCAGCAGCAAAAACTGGTCTCTGGTAAGCGTCTCCGGGCGGCGTAACTCGACGACGGCAATAACGCGCTACGTGACCAGGAACTCCACAGAAATAGCATATCGGCCGGTTATCGGGCGTGCGCCATGGGTTGCTGTGGAGCGGAGCCGGAGGTGTCGACAAAGCCGCAGGAAGGTAAGGCGGTGGCTGCGGGTGGCGTAAAGGCACGTAAGCGGTAGGCGGAGCTTGCCGTGCCGCAACTTCAGCGTATAGCGGCGCCGCTACAGGCAACGGTTGCGGAGCAGCTGGCGTGGTCGGTAGAACTTCAGCGACTTCTTCCCTAATAATTCGACGAAGGGACGACGACAAGCAAGGATCTGGTTCCGGCGACAATGGCAGGGATGTACAAGGCAGGAGAGAGATCTGCCGCGCCACCTCTTCACGATCAAGCTCCTTGATGCGGTTCAGTAGCGACGGATTTTCACCAACTGCCAGCTCACAGAGCGGTTCCTCACGCTCCAAAGGGCGGCGACGAGTGAGGCGACGCTGCCTGCGCAACTCGTCATAACTTTGCAACAAGCTGATGACGTCTCGGACGCTCTGAGGGTTTTTCGCCAGCAGCATCTGGAACGCGTCCTCATCTATTCCCTTGAGTATATGCTTGATGGTGTCTTGCTCAGGCATGCAAGGATCCACGCGCCTGCAAAGGTCGACCACATCCTCGATGTAGCTGGTAAAGTTCTCGCAGGCCTCTTGAGCTCGCTCTCTCAAAAGCTGCTCCGCGCGAAGCTTGCGAACCGCTGGCCGGTCAAATACCGCCGAGAAATTTGTTTTGAATGCGTCCCAGGTTTCGCGATCAGATGGGTGGTTGAGAAACCATTTTTCGGCAAGTCCTCTCAAGCAGAAACTCACGTTATTCAGCGTCATGACATCGTCCCACTTATTGTGCGCGCTTACCCTCTCATAACACGAGAGCCATTCTTCGACGTCCTGGTCGTCTGAGCCAGTGAACATCGCTGGCTCACGCTCACGGATCACCCCGGAGCGCATGACAGCCGATGGCGAAGGCGACGTCGTGTTTCGGGCGTTAGTAGTCATGGCTGACTATCGGTAGAGGGTAGGGTGCGACTCCGGAGCTCCAGGCTTGCGGGTACACTTGCGGGGTAAATCTGAGGAGCAGGACGAGGACGTAATCCGCAGACTCCACCAAAATGTAAGGCGGGTTAATTGCCTTGACAGCGGAATGAAGGAGAGGCACTCAGAAACGGCAAACGGATCGGTGGCCCAGCCGGCAGAGTGTCTCGAGCACTCCACGAGCTTCATGCCGATGACGATGCCGCTGCGGTGGCTGACCTTGTTGCCTCATCGTCGTCTGTACAAACCGGGTGGCCAATCCCCTTAAGCGGGCATACGCCAATCACAAGGACAATGCTGACTGTTGTGGCCGCGTAGCAAATCAGTTGTTCGTTAGTGCTCGCATGGTGGCTGCGCGCCACTTGCTCGTATTTCGCACTACAGATTAAATTTAATGTCACAGACATTAATAACAACTGCTGGCGTTCAATCGTACCCGGTTGTGCAGTCAGTCGATGCTCTAACGCGCAGCGGCTACTCCTTGCGCGCCGCAGCTTTTGACGCATCGGCCGTTTCTTTGCCAAGTATAGCGAGCCTATACTGCCAAGCTTAGCAATAACTAAGCGTGTAAGCATCGCAAATCAGACAAAAGTTCACTTCGCGAACCGCTTTCACAAGCGCGGACACCGCCTTTCACACTCCGTGGCAAAGCCACCCGCACCACAAAGCGTTCGATCCCCTCCGCCTTTCGAGCCACGCAACTTCCCGTAATCAGGCTCGTTATCTCAGGCATTCCCATCGCGATAACGTCCATGTTGAATACCACCGCAGATAAAATGCCTGAACCGAAACTTGGCCGGGTGAAGCAGAGCAAATGAACTCAGAAACGCTCACTACAGTGTTCAGGCGTCTCCCATCTTGCATTGCCGCAGCTACGCCCTATCAGAAGGACCGTTTCAACGCGCGCCGACTGGAAGGCCATCCGGGCTTCATCATCTATGTCTGGCTTCGTTTGTGCCTCTTTTCTTTTCTGTTCTGTACATTTGCGAACAAAATAACGTAAACAGACGGCCACGACGGGAAAGAGGATCGCTGGGCCGATCTAATGAAACCAAAATGGCCGTTCCCGGTGGCACGGTTGCAGAGATAGAGCGCTCCGAAACCGCCGTTTTTTCGCCCTTTTAGCTGACACTTTGTCACCGCGGCTGGTAAAAGTATTTTTGTGTCACTTTGCGGCGGGTTTCGGCGAAAAAACTTTGCAAAAGCACAGGTTAGAAAACATAGATGCCAAAAAAGTGGCTTTCCAAAAAAACGATGTTTTGGTCCTTATTCCGAAGCTCAAAGCCGCGTCATCCCCCCTTAAACTATTCAATCCAAATATTCAATAATAGCCGATTATTCAACCGTTTCAAATATTCGGAATGTTTCGAATACATCGTTTTCGAATCGAATACGAATATAACATATTTAATATTCGAGAAATATTCGAAATTTTTCAATATTCGCCCACCCATACCTAAAATACCTATGGCTGAAGTTAATACCACCCATACCTATGGCTGAAGTTAATTCTGCTAAGGATTCTGAATCGTTCTAGAAAAAGCTTTTGACAGTGGCATGCTCCTCGGTGAATGTCAAAAACCTTTCCTACAACGTACGTCAACCCGAGGCCCTTGTGGCAGTGGAGGAGTGCATAGACGCTCTTAAAGGTGTAAAATTCCAGATCTTTTGCGGAGTTATTGTTCGCGATTTGATGGACTTTCTTCTAGCGTACCTAGCATCCCTACACATTACATTCCAGGGAATTCTGTACAGACGAAAAGACGGCATCTCTATAGGGTCATGTATTATGCCGGCTTCTAAAGATTTTTTTTTGAAAAGGCGGCCGGCGGTTTGAAAACATTTCGCGTAATTCTGACGTTTTGACGCTCTTCTGATGCGTCAAAGACTACATTGTGTTCCTACCACCAGACACGGAAATATATGCTTAGCATACAGCGTTCCTACCACCAGACACGGAAATATATGCTTAGCATACAGCGCGATTTGAATACTTTGTTGTTGCACACTATGACCTAGAGTAGACATATGAGGCACCTGAGAAAAAATGCTCCAGTACCCTGGTATTTAAGTGAAGGTTAGAGCATACCAGACGCCCTGGACATATAAAACGAGGGGTGAGGTCCCCCCCTGCCCAGCAGAAAGCCTCCAAAAACAATGCGCACGTCTGAAATCTAGCCTGTTTCCCACGCAAATTCTTGTGTCCACTGCCTAAAAGTGATTCATGTCATTTAAGCCTTAAAAAGGGTAAGAGAATGACAGGCAAAACATGGCCAGCCGTTATCTGTACGCACAAAACATTTCGCACAAGACAGAAATTTGGAACAAAGAGGGACGTGGGTGCAATATTTCCAGCCCTCATAAACCCAAGGCTATGGAAAAGCGTACAGGAGCAAAAAAAAAACACAGCTGAAAGTGTAAGTGGGTTACATAGCAAAAAAAAATTTTGTAGAATGCGCTGTTTGCGCTGTTCACTGCATCCCCCTGAACTGCCAAAGCAGCTATATAGGACAAAGGGCAGATACTGAAACACCAGGTTCATAGAGCACCGGTACACGTGCGCTCAGGATAGAGAAATGTTGCAGGAGTTTCACGCACAAGCACAGGATTTAGCCGGGATGTAGAAAAGAGTGATACAATTGGACTATGCTAACATCAATTATAACACAATCTGATGTTCTTGGGCTAGCACTTTTTTCTTAAAACAGGGGCTTGTTGTCCCAAAAATACGATGAATTCGCGTTGAACAGAACGTATGCGACGTAAGGCGGCTAAATATACCAAGTGACCATCACTTACGCACACCGTTGGTCGCTGCTCGTTACTAATGCGAGAAACGGAAAGCAAGGGCCGGCTACTGGTACGTCACTTTGCCTGTTGAATTTCCGGGTTACGATGGCAAACATGCGAAACCATATAGTGCCCAGTCTGCGCGGTTCGTGCAGCATTCATCGGCACTGCACAGAGCCCTCAACGCAAGAATTGTACAATAATCGCTTATGGCACTCGCTTTCTTTTTTTTAATAATTAACGGTAGATAACAGCTGCATGTCATAGGGATGATGTGATTAGGAGAATCGCGGTCGGCTCCATCCGAGCGCCTGCCGTTTTACAGCAAAGCAGTCAATGTCTAACCCCGCAGTTTTCACTCCGGTGTCACCGAGTTACTCCACGCTCCTCCTAGGCTCCTCCTGACCACCGCTGACACCTCTTTCACAACTCTTTTCCCCCTCGCCTCCACCGATGTACCTTTGGCAGGTTGTGCAGTCGGCACCTAAGGTGGTAGTGTGGTTATCGGATTATTGCGAAAAATAAACAGCACGAATGGGCGTAAAAATGAACTGACGATTACTATACTCTCTAACATAAAATCTGTGCGCAGCGCGAGCTGCATTGAGAGAGCTGACGCTGTAGCCGCACGTGTCGCACTCCACCTCACCCTTCGCTAGACGATCCTCTCTGTTTTTTTTCTTTCGTCGCTGCTGCGTTCGCTGACTCGGTTACACGGACATAAACAGACGCCGCTCCCAGGAAGCCCAGGTAACGGCTGCGAAAGGGCTGCCCCCTAACACGACAGGAATGCGTTGTCGCCGTTTTTGCTTCAATTCTACTTCGCCACGTAGCTGCGAATCCTTTGCTGTTGAAGAGAAACTTGCCCATTTCGAACCCAGCGTGAGCACATAGTTCTTTTTCAGCTTCCAAGGCCTTCCAAGCGACATTTTTGCTGGTGCATTTCCCGCCTTGGTATGCGCCATCACCGGATGCTGGTTATTGAGCGCACAGATTGGAGGTGGAAAAGGGGGACGTGCACACAGAGCTAGGCTTCATGGCGTTACCGATGAAATGCCGGTTGGGCTGGTGGGAGATTTAGATGTCGAAATTACTTGGCTCAATGCGCTTAGTCGGCTGCCTTCCTTCATCGAGTGGTTCGGGTGTGCGTTGATGTGCAACGAAGACATCCTTATACAGACGTTAAGATGCCTAGGATGGGAAGAGAAACGGACGCCATTTGATTGTATGCGAGAATAGAGCTCAAGGGATTCTAGGTTTCAAATCGTTATAGGACGGATACATGCCATTTTTTGCAGGAAGAACAGTTAGAATTGACGCGTTTGCCCGTACACAAGCACGAACGGGCGCAAAAACCGCGGAAATCTCCTAGCGCCGCCATTACAGCCTCAAGTTCAGTTCGTCGAGTAGCGGTGAATCCCTCGCGGAAGAGCAGCAACTTCACCGTTTGGAACGCCGGCGTGAGCCACTATCACTTCTTCAGAGGGCTTTCTGGAGATAATTTCGACGCGTCTGCCACTTCTAATCCCGCGCACATGACCGGTTGCCGGTTTATGCAGGCGCAGGTTTATAGTGGAAAATAGTGGGAGGGAGGTTTGGGCTACGTGCACGCGCAGCTACAGGTTTCATTCCGGTACTGATGGATGGCATGTGCGTTGTGCTGGTGCGAGTTATAAATGCAGAGGTTAAACAGCCCAAAGATAATTTTCCTGTATCCTTAGTGATAGAGCGGATTGGGTTTGCGTGTTTCACAAGCACTAAGATGCTTACGGGCATTACGGGCATTACGGGCATTACGGAACCAGGGGGTGGATGAGCATTATGTAAGAATACTAGAGGATATCTATAATGGGTCTACAGCTACCATTATCCTCCATAAGGAGAGCAGTAAAATACCTATAAGGAAGGGTGTCAGACAAGGAGACACAATCTCTCCAATGTTATTCACAGCATGCTACACAAGAAGTATTCAGAACGTTGGATTGGGAACAGTTGGGAGTAAGGGTTAATGGATAATACCTCAGTAACCTCAGATTCTGATGACGTTGACTTGCTAAGTAACTCGGGGGACGAATTGCAAAGCATGCTTTCCGCACTGGGCGAACAGAGTAGAACTGTGGGCCTGAAAATTAATATGCAGAAAACAAAAGTAATGATCAATAAACTCGGGACAGCACAGCAGTTTGAGATAGATGGCGAGGCAGTGGAAGTGGTAAGCGAATATATATACTTATGCCAAGTTGTGACCCCAGATCCCAACCATGAGGCAGGGATAATTAGAAGGATCAGAATGGGGTGGGGTGCATATGGCAGACATTCTCAGATAATGAATAGCAGCCTTCCATTGTCGCTGAAAAAGAAAGTGTATGACAGCTGCATCTTACCGGTACTCACCTACGGGGCAGAAACTTGGAGGCTGACTAAGAGGGTTCAACTTAAATTGAGAACGACTCAGCGGGCAATGGAGCGGAAAATGATAGGTGTAACATTAAGGGACAAGAAGAGAGCGGAGTGGGTCAGGGAGCAAACTGGTGTTAAAGACATATTAGTAGAAATTAAGAAGAAGAAATGGACGTGGGCAGGGCATGTAATGCGAAGGCAAGATAACCGCTGGTCATTAAGGGTAACAGAGTGGATCCCTAGAGAAGGCAAGCATTGCAGGGGGCGGCAGAAAGTTAGATGGGCAGATCAGATCACGACGTTTACGAGGATAAATTGGTCTCAGTTGGCACAGGACCGAGATAATTGGAGAATAATGAGATATGCCTTTGCCCTGCAGTGCGCGTAGATAGGCTGGTGATGATGATGATGATGATGAAGATGCTTACGACACGGGACTGACGCAGGCAGCTCTGTGTTTGTCTGCAAGAACAATGATCGCATCCTTCAAAGGTTCATTCAGCTAAATAGCTAGGAAGTATCCTTCATAGCGAAGTACAACAAGCATGTTTTGTTTCGTGCACTCCGTGGACTGTATCCAGAGTTCTAGGTCATCCTGCTTCACAGAGTAGAAGGGCACTAGCGTTTTGTCTACGGTATAAGCTCATTCGTGTGCCAAATTATTACTGCAAAGCAGTATATGTCTAACGCCCATATTGTCATTCGGGTGTCACCGATTTAATCTACGACCCTCGTACTTTGCTCCCCGCGACCACTGACACCTCTTTGACAACTATTTTTCCCCTCGCTTCCACAGATGCATGCCTTAGAAGTCGCGCAGACGGCAGCTAAATACGTTAGCGCGGTTATGAGATGATTGAGAAAACTAAACAGTAGCACAGGTGGGCGTAAAAAAAATTGTATTGCATTGTATGTGCGTGTACATTCTTTTTGTTCTGCCCGTCCTGCTTCGACCATTTACTTGGTCTGCAGTATTGTTTAAATAAAATAATAACTGCACTGATGATTACTATAATTCCTAGCATGAAATTTGTGCGCAGTGCTAGCTGCAGTCTTCTCGGTCACGGCGCATTGCTGCTGCGTCTCAGGACGTGTTCGTGTGATCAGCAAACGCGCGGCCGCGTGCGCTACTCCGCCGCTACCACGCAGCACGCCGCCAATGCCGGCTAGCATGTTTCAAATCGTATGTGAAGCTCTCGCGGAAATGTCAATTGGTTCGGATCAGCTGCGCAGGAGGGAGCAGCGAGCATATTGTTGCAAATCGTGCCTCAACCACCCGCGCAAATGTCACGTGGTCTAGATTAGCGGAGAATGGGAAAACCTCTGGGGAAAGTGTCAGGGGAGGGCGCTCCTTGGTGGCGATGCGTGAGGCAAGTGTTAGGGAAAGGCAGTGAGAGAGATGACGCCATAGCCGCATTTGTCGCACTCCACCTCACCTTTCGCTAGACTTTCACCTCCGTTTTCTTCCTTTCGTCGCTGCTGGGTTTGCTCACTCGGTTACGCCGACAGACGTCACTCTCGCAAAGCGCAGGTAACGAATGCCATAGGGCTTCCCCCTAAAACGACCGAAACCCCCTGCCGCAGTTTCCGCTCAAATTCCAATCGCCACGTAGCTGCGAGTCCTCCCCGGAAGAACCGCAACTTCCCCCCTTGGAACGCAGATGTGAGCCAATATCAGTTCTTCAGAGACCTTTTAGGAGTCATTTTCGACCGTGTCTTTCACTTCTAAGCACGCGCACATGACCGGTTACCGGTTTATGCGTGCGCGGGTTTGTAGTGGAGAATAGTGGGAGGCAGGAGGGGGTAACGTGGACGAGATGCTATAGGTTTCATGTCCGTACTGATGGAAGGCATGTACGTTGTGGTAGTGCGAGGGTTCAATGCGGACGTTAAACGGCGCAATGGGACTTTTACGGAGTCATTAGTGGTAGAGTGGGTTGGGTTTGTGTGCTTCACAAACAGTAAGCTTCTTACGACGCAGGAAAGACAGAGGTAGGTCCGTGTATGTCTTCAAGAACAAAGCTTGGATCCTGCAGAGGTTCATTTACCTAATTGTCTAGGAAACATGCTTCATCGGAAAGTACAACAAACATGTTTTGTTTAGTGCCCTCCATCGACTGCGTCCAGCTTTGCAGGCCATTCGCCTTCTCAGAATGAAAGGGCGCTGCTTTTTGTGCAAAAATGAGTGCTAAATACATGTTTAAGACTGGTAATGGGCTACATCCCGTGCCGTAAGAGCATCGAAAGCGCCACCCTCATGAGCGTTGGTTATCAATGCAAACACGTTAGAAACTCGGAGGCATGTGCTACCCAGGGCCTCCTTTCCGTCTTCGGAGCTTCGGCAGCGCATGATGCCTAAAACGACGGAACTCCCACGCCACTTCAACATCTGTTACTAGGGTGATCTATTACAACAGGAAGACGTTGTCCTTCTTTGCAAAAATTTTCGTGAAGAAAGTATTCTTTTGGCGTTGGATTTGTTTACGAATACGTTTTAGTTATTTCTGTGGATTAGTTCTATGTTGTTGGTTCATTAGCCTGCATACTATGTTTTCTGTTTTAAAATAAGTATGTGTTTTTCCACACTCGCTGATGCCTCTCCTTTTTTGATCCATCCCTATAGGTCAACAAACGAGTGACAATATTCGCAGGGGTCAGCTCTGACTTCACAAAATGGCCTGACATGTGACCTCAACGGATAGCTTTAATGTAAAACTAAATGCCGCGTATCGTTCAGATTCCTGCCTACCTCGTCATGAGTCTGTACTTGGTGAAACGGCCGTAAACTTTAAAATATGGTTTTTATTTTACATTCATGGCACTTTTCTGGGAACCTTTAAAAGTCGCTTTAAAAACAGCCCAGAAAACTGCAATACAAAAACTAAGATTTTAACAGGGTCATCAGCGTTGGCTGGTAGCTGAATCAGTTTATTCTTTTATGTCGAAGTTGTTTCACAGAGTGGAACTTCTCGGCAGAGTTCCTAGAAACGATTCTTCGATTGTTTCTTTCGGTTGAATGCCTGCGGATTACGACAATTTTAATGTATTGCGCATATAACATAGCTTCCTCGTATGCTTGGTCATTTGTTATCTTTGTATTTTGGTTTCCTTTTTTTTACAATACTTGAATGCATCACACAAAAAAGAGGACTTATTGGCGAGGAATTATCTTTCCGCGTCAGAGCACGAGGGGTTGAGGTTCGATCAACTAAACGCACACACTGCTTAAAACTTTATTGTAAGACTTCTTGACGGGCAGTGCAGCAAAATTGCTCTGACACTGCCGAAGATCGAAAAGTGGTGTTCCAGTGTCGATGCGCCTACTTCATTCCACACTTGGCATTGCGCACTCGATTGCTTGGAGTAGTAAAACAAAAGATAACTCTGCCGAGCCATTACCACAATCATCGTCTTTTTTTGCGTCTATTGCAGCACAGAGGCTTCTGTCTACACCCCATGCTGCAGAAGTAAATCTACTGCGCGCTATATCCAGTGCCGTATTTGTAAATCTAATCTATTATCCTGGAAGACAAACGTTCATCTGAACGCCACAATCCAATCAATAGCTCCGCAAGTTTTTACGGCATAATTTTAGCTATAATATCTCCCGCTCTAGCTGTTTTTAAAACTGGAGACGAGTGTACTATACAAGTATCACTCCTTTGCTTCTATAATTCCTTTTTACATTGCTACTTCAAATGATCCAAGTTTTTATTGAACATGCGTGAATAGATACCGTGGTTTTCTCGACCACTTAGCTCCCGCAGTCCGCATTGGTAGAATACTTTTAGTTTCTTGACTCGATTGTAGGGTGTAATGCACCGACGCAACGTAGGCGATGAGACGCGGGGTAGTTGAGGGCTCCAGATTAATTTTGGCCACATGGGGATCTTTATTGTGCGCCGAAGTCTCGTATACCCGGACGTATTTTGCTTTTCGCCTGCATCATTAGAGCGCCCGTGTGGTCGGGAATAGAACCCGCGTCCTTGTTCTACTTTTTGTTGCACTGACCTTTATTAGGTTAATATCCAACCTTGACCACTCCTTCTGGTTCCTTATCAGCCCAGACTGTATTGGCCCCAGATTCTTTGATGATGATGATCGTTGGATGTTTATGGCGCAAGGCCAACTGGGGCAAAGAGCGCCAAAACAATAGTTGATGATAGGGGGTGAAACCTTAAATACTAAGTAAAATCAGCAAAAACAAAAGTAAAGTCACAAAACTACAATGAGCATGGCTGGTGTATAGGGCCAGATTTCATGATGCATGATAGGAAATGAGGTTTAAAAACTTGACTTCTGACAAATACTCAAACACACGTTTCACGGAAACAATGGCTTCGTCACCTAGAAAAAAACGATGGATGTAGGGGAATATGTTGTCTGTAGAGTTCTCTGAAGTGTTTGTGTCGTGTTGTGTGAAGTGCCTTGCATGTGATTAGTATGTGCACTACGGATAGGGCCTCTCCGCACCTGCTGCACTGGGGCCTTGAAGATCCCGTGAGCAGATACAAGTGCGTCGCATGGGTGTGCCCTATCCGCAGCCTACCCAAGGCGACTTCCGTGTGTCTGTTGTGTGAGTCAGATGTGTACCGTCCCAAGTGTGGCTTTATTACATGTAGTTTGTTGTCTGTCTGTTCATCCCAGTGTGTTTGCCATGTTCTACGCAAGTGTTGTCTTATGTGTGGCTTGAAGTCTGTATATGGTACGGTTGTTATGTCTACAGTGTTCCTGAGTGCAGCAGCGGCTGCCCTCTCGTCTGCCAACTCGTTTCCAGCGATCCCAGCGTGTCCTGGGACCCAGCAGAGGAGCAGCTGATGCTTCTGCGCATACACAGACATGATAGATTGAAATACAAGATTAACTATGTGGTTTTTGGGGGGTGTATGCGATGACAGTGCGCGAACAACACTCAAGGAATCTGTGTAGATGATAGAATTGGGAATTTGATTTTCAAGGATATGTCGTACAATCAGTAAAATTCCGTACGCTTCTGCTGAAAAAATTGTTGTGTGCACGCTCATGGTTCTGGATGCACTGAAATCCGGACCATGAGCAGCGCACGACACCATAGTGGAGGTTTTAGAAGCGTCACTGTAGAATTCAGCACGTGGGTATTTGAACTGCAAAGAAAGAAAGTGCTGAAGTATTGCAGCTCGCGGTACCCGATTTTTGTCAAGTTTCATAAAAGAAAGGTCACAGGACACAGGGCGAACTTGCCAAGGCGGTAAAATGTTTAAAGAGGATGACCTGTACACGTCTAAAAACGAAGTGCTCAGATCCGAGGCTCGCTCTTTCACTCTAAGTGAAAAGGGCAGAGGAACGGATGGGCGATTTACAAAGAGCAGAGATGTGGATGTATCGTTAAAGACAGGATAAAAAGGGTGATTATTCAGCGATGAAATTTTAAAAGCATAAAGTAAGTCCATGTACGTCCGTTGGTTCTCAAGGCTCCACTTATTACACTCGGCATACAGACTCTCAGCAGGGCTAGTGCGGAAAGCACCCGCCGAAAGACGAAGGCCCAAGTGTAGCACTGGGTCAAGAATTCGCAAGGCTGTCTTAGTCGCCGACCCATACACCACACTGCCATAGTCCAAACGAGACCCAACCAAAGCAGTATACAAGCGAAGCAAGAGTTCTTTGTCGGAACCATAGGATTGGTGGGAGAGAACCTTAAGTATATTCATTGTTTTGAGACATTTATTTTTAAGTTCCTTGATATGGGGAATGAATTAGAGTTTGTGATCAAACACCACACCTAAGAACTTGTGCTCCTTATTCACAGGAAGCGACACGCCATTAAGAGTAATGTCTGGGTCCATATGGACCCCGCGCTTCCTGGAGAACACAACGCAAGAGCTTTTTACAGGATTTAATTTAAAACCGTTCTTGTCTGCCCAGCCTGCAAGTTTCTTTACACCAAGCTGGACTTGACGTTCGCAGATTGACAGATTGCATGATTTATAGGATATCTGCACGTCATCTACATACATGGAATACGAGATTGTAGGTGGCAGTGCCTTACCAAGAGAGTTCATTTTTACTATGAAGAGAGTGCAGCTCAACACGCCACCCTGTGGCACGCCATTTTCTTGCACGTAAACGTTTGAGAGTGCACAACCAACTCTCACTCGAAACGTTCTTTCTGACAGGTAACTGACAAGAGTGTTTAACATGTTACCCGAGACACCGAATGACTTTAGGTCACTGAGGATCCCGTACCGCCAAGCGGTGTCGTAGGCCTTCTCGAGGTCGAAAAACACAGTTACACAATACTGTTTATGAACGAAGGCATCCTTTATATACGATTCAAGAGATACGAGTTGATCGTTCGTGGATCGCCCCGCCCTGAAGCCTGCCTGGCAGCTCTCGAGAAGACCATTGTACTCGAGGAAGTACACGAGCCTGCGATTGATCATCTTCTCGAGAAGCTTGCACAGGCAGCTCGTCAGGGCAATAGGACGGTAACTTGAGGGAGACGACGGGTCCTTTCCCTCCTTTAGGAAAGCTACAACTATAGCCTCCTTCCAAGAGTTTGGAATGTGCCCCGAAAGCCAAATCTTGTTATAGAGGTGTAAGAGTGTTAGAAGAGTGTCTGCGTGCAGGTATTGTATCATTGTATATGTGATGTTGTCTGGGCCTGGAGCTGAGGGTTTACACGTGCTCAGAGCAGCCCTCAGCTCATACAGTGAAAACTCTGAGTTATAAGAAGATGTTGACCTATTGTTATCTAGTATAGGCTTCTTTTCGGCCGTTTGTTTGTGTTTCATGAAAGAGTTTGTGTAGTGTGCTGAACTGGACACGTGTTGGAAGTGTTGTGCGAGTGTGTCAGCCTGGTCTACGAGTGTGTCCCCTGTTGTGCTGACCAGAGGCAGGCTGTGTGTTTGTTGTCCTTTGAGTTTACGTATTCTTGTCCATACTTTCCGTGTGTCTGTGTAGGAGTTAATTGATGTTATGAATGTACGCCAACTATCGCGTTTTGCCTCACGGCGCACACGTTTTCCAAACGCCTTGGCCCGCTTGAACAAGAGGAGGTTACTCGACGTGGGGTACCGGCGAAGGATACCCCACGCCTTGTTCTGGGCCTCTCGCGCCCGCCTACAGTTCTCATTCCACCACGGCCTCCGCTGGTTGCGCGGGGCACCAGAGGTGTGGGGAATGGACCTTTCGGCGGCGTCGAGGATGTGCGCCGTGAGCAGTTGGGTAGCTTCTTCAACGTGTAGGTGTCCTATGGATGTGTGGTGTAGTTTGGATGTCTCTGTAAATGTATTCCAGTTAGCTCTTGCTTCATTAAACCTTTTATGGGAAGATGGACTGCTCGGGCCTGTACCTATATGCGTTAATGAAGTGGGGAAATGGTCACTACCATATGGGTCTGTGCCCACGCCCCATTCAAGACATGGAAAGAGAATTGCAGAACCAATAGCCAAGTCAAGACATGAGTATGTGTTATGTCCTATGTTATGGTATGTAGGCTGTTTATTGTTGAAAAGGCATGCTCCAGAAGATGTAAGGAATTTCTCTATCAGGCGACCTCGGGCATCCGTTCTGGAAGAGCCCCAAAGAGAGTTGTGAGCATTAAGGTCGCCTGTAAGTATGTATGGTTCGGGCAGTTGGTCAACCAGCGCCTCGAAGTCAGAGCTCGAGAGTGAGACATCAGGAGGAATGTATATGGAGCATACCGTTATCAACCTATTAAATATTATTGTTCGAATTGCTACAGCCTCAAGGACAGTGTTCAAGGTGACAGGGTGGCATGCTAAGGATTTGCGGACAATTATGGCCACACCGCCAGAAGAGTGTGTGCAGCCATCCCTGTCTTTCCTGTATACCAGGTAACTATTCAAGAAATTTGTGTGTTTGGAATTAAGATGTGTTTCCTGGACACACATTAAACTTGGCTGATTGTCATGCAGAATCTCATGCACGTCGTCAAGATTATTCAGAAGGCCTCTGCAGTTCCATTGAACAATGTTTTCTCTTCCCATTATGATGTGTTAGAGCTACTGGAGTGTGATTATTTATGTAGGGTCTTTCGGGGCTTGCACTCTTGGAAGGGGTTTTCTGACCTTCTCTACTGACCTGGACGTCGCAGCCCGTTCCTTCCGCTGCGATGAAAGCCGGAAGGGCTCGACGTCCATGTCGTCATCTGATGGCAAGGGGGTGGCCAGCGGACTGGGCCCCCTTGACGTGGTACCCTTTCGGGTGTTCTTTGCCTGCGCTGCCAGTGCCGAAGGCGTGGGGAGCACCACAGGTGGCACAGACAGTGAGGCGTTGGAGGGGGTCGCTGCGACTGCCTCCGTCTCCATCTCCGTGCCCTTGCGTGTGCTTTGGGCCGGTGGAGAGGAGGAAACAGAGGGTGCAACGGCATCCCCAACGGACGTGGATGCCACCACAGCCGCTGCTGACTTAGCAGGCGGTGCGGTGGCGGTTTGGGCCGCCAGAGGCAACCCAGGGAGGGGCGGGGGCGGGACCAAGTCCGACTCGCGGTACTGGGTCCCCGCCGAAACCAGACGCCGCTCCGCCCCCCGGCGAGCTGCGTCGGCGTACCTCCCCAGGGGAAAAGAGGCGAACCTCTTTCGCGCCTCGGGGAAGGTGATGTTTTCTGTTACCTTTATGTTAATGATTTTTTTCTCTTGTTGAAACTTTTCACAGGCGCGAGAGTATGCTGCATGTGGACCCTGGCAATTCGGGCAGGTAAGGTTGGTTGCAGTACAGTTGTCAGATAGATGATCATGCTGGCCACATTTGGCACATGTTGTTCTGCCACGACAGGAGTTGGTACCATGCCCGAACCTCTGGCACTTGAAACAGCGCCGCGGGTTCGGGATGTATGGCCGGACAGAACAACGGATGAAACCTGCGTTGATATGCTCGGGCAGTGTGCAGCGGTCGAAAGTCAGAATCAGATGTTTGGTGGGTATTTCTTTGTTCTCTCTCCTGATGACGATGCGCCTTACTGCTGTCACGCCTTGTTCTTTTAGGCCTTCGAGCAGATCAGTCTCTGTCTCGGTTAGGAGATCTGCCTCAGAGATCACACCTTGACAACTGTTGAGGCTGCGGTGGGGTGTGACCCTGATCTCCAGATCTGCCATGCGGGTTTGTTTCAGGAGGATTGTGGATTGCTGATTGGTTTTAACCTCAACTAGCACTTCACCAGTTCTGAGTTTTTTGGCGTCATATGTTTTGCCGATGATACCTTCAAGGTATTTAGAAACAAGAAATACCGATTGAGAAGAAACCGGCTTCGATTTGTCCACAGATTCCATGATCAAAAAACGAGGGTAGTTATCTTGCTTTGGGAGCGAGATAAAAGGCAAAGAAGGAAAAGATACTTCGGTGCGGCCCCTTTTCAGGGACCGATCACGTTTGGGGGGGGGTTTAGAGAATGCCATACATCATAGTATAGAAGCAGGGGACGGGGGTTCTTTCTTCTCAAACCTTACCCTGATAGCCTGAGAGGTCCCGGAGCTCCCTGCCTGGTAAACAGACAGGGAGCCCATCCGCCGGAGCTTGACCTGGGCTCCGACGGCCACCGTTTACGGCTTCTACCCTTCACCTTTAAACACCTCGCCACGGTTGGATCCAGCTTATGTTTGGGGGCTCGGGGTCCGCGGTATCGCCAGTACCGTCACCAAGATTGCTCAAGGTGCCCCGTGCGGGGCCCAGATTTCTTTGCCCTAAATAAATAAGACACGGCAATTTATTGAAAAAACCCTTAAATAAAAAGATAAATATATATTTCTAACACATTTATTACTCACTCCAGCAAAGTTGTGGGTTTCAGCATGTCTATTAAACAATACTTTCGACTTATTTGCAGTGACATGTAATCCTGCTACGGAGCTTTGTGTGTGGACGTTCACAAATACGTATGTAACAATAGGGAAATATAGCAGAGCGGAGAATCGGTCCTGGTACAGAAACGATTACACCGGCGCATGCGTGCCGCCAGTTTTAACAGTGTAGCTGTTGTACAATAAGTAAATTTGGTGTCACAGGAAAAAATTATCACAAAATAGTGAGCGCTAGTGAGCGCATGCTTGGCGGTGACCACCAAGCGTTTCGTAAACGCGCAGTTGCTTTCGAAAAAACTTGGCAAAAACTACGCAAAGCGAGAAAATGCCGAGTGCTCGAGAGCGCTTGTCTTGCGGCGACCGCCGAGTCCTCGGCTTAGGCGGCGGCTTAAGCAAAACAAAAAGAATAAAAAACTCCAGCGCTGTCGTCAAGCGCTACCGAGCATGTACTCTTTGGCATTAGGAACACGACGATATCGATGCACATGACGATGACTATTACTAGCCCTGTGCAAACCAACAACACAACACGTGAATAAAGAATTTCAAACTTGTGAAAATGCGTTGTGATATGTCCTTTAGCTCTCACGTAAAAAATATTCTGCCGCTTCACCATGGTTCAAGCCGTTCACGACTGAAAGCAAGCTTCGCCAGTTAAGCTGATGGAAGTCCACGATGCTGAGAAATGACTTTGCATCACAACGCACCGCGACGACGACGACCTTTTCGATGTATGACGACGATTGCTACCACCACAACTACGCAAATAAGCAATGATACTGAAAGCTATCTATGTGTACGGCAATTTTCTCACCTAGGACAGCGCCCCCATTCAGGTCTTGCGCATGAGTTCAAGCTACCTTGATTTTTTTTGCATTCTCTGCACACGCGCAGGAACACCGGTCAACTACAGGGTGCCGTAGCTTAACCCGTTCCTCGCTGTGATATAACCATCCAATATATACTGCGCGTATTAGGGAACATTGAAATCATTTTCAAGACAAGGATTAGGAAACAAAATTATATTTTTTGCGCCAAATGATCATCGACCACGGTGGGTGCAGTAAAACGGTTTACAAGCAGGGCTATGTGGGGGGAATAATCACCTAAATTTGTTATTAATTTTATTATAAATGTAGTTATTGGTCTGTATTGTTTAAATTCTATAGGATCATCCGTGGACCGGACATCTATCGTTATAGAGTCGAGAAAATTAACCAGCCAATAAAGCTGTTCGCGGAAAAATTCAGTTTTATGGGCGCAATCACCTGGAGACCGGCGGCTGATAAATGCCGGGATGTCTAAATGTTGACGTCAGTCAGAGCACTACAAGTCACACGAACGGCGTGTCACGTTTCCTTCGAGACATATATAAATCGCAGTCTGCGTCTGACGTGCAGAGCTTTGGGTGACGTCAACACGAAGACTTTCAGGCGCTGAGCAGGAGTTATTATCTAAATGCTGGCACCCGGAGGAGTGAAGTGCTAGCACATAGTTCTCCGTGCGATTATATTTTTGCAAATATGACAAGGCACTTATGGGCGAATGATGATCTTAGTGTTTCCACACTACAATCACATAACTGACTTGAGTAAATAAAAATTTAGTATCAAATTGCTGTTAACTATTCCCCGAAATAGTAGTTAGAAATGTAGTGGCGCATCACCATCATCTGCTTGCGGTGCCACTATCATCAACATGAACGGTTGCCTACAATCATCATCAGCAATCGTGGGACTGGCGCGTCAGCAGTGCCACAAGAGAGATCGAACACGACTGCGTACCTGGGCAGTAGCGTGCCATCGCCGCTATCTAGTTCCGGCCGGGCTTACACACTTGAATAAATAAATGTAGGAAGCCACCGCTCACCGAGTCCACGATTGCAGTTCTCGATCCGACATGTGGATGCTAGATCTCTACTTTGTCGCTGCTTCTGCAGCATGAAAAAACAACGCAAACTCAAAACCCCGTACAGCTTCCAACGCGCCCGCCAGACCCACCAGACTTTGTTGACCATACCTGGGACACAACGCAGCCACTATTCCGCCATGCCTCATGCCTTGCCAAACACCTAGCCAAGGCCACCGGAGGCCCACCTATTGGCCTGACGCTCTCACGGAACTGACCACGACAGCCTAAGCATCTCAAAATTGGACATATCTCGCTAATGGTCTTTTGTGCACATCCTTGTAAATTGTTTTTGTGCAGTGTTCTGGGCATTTTTTACGTCATCGCGCTTCGCGCTAGGGAGGAACTTGTAGGAAAGGAGCGGTGGACTCGGTGAGCGGTGGCCTCCTACATTTATTCGAGTGCGTAAGCCCGGCCGGAACTGAACAGTGGCAATGGCATGCTACCGCCCTTTTGGACAGTCATGTTCGATTTCCTCTCGCGTGGCCCTGCTGACGCGGCAGTCCTAGGACCGCTGATAATGATGGTAGGTAACCGTTCATGATGATGATAGTGGCGCCGCAAGCAGATGATGATGACGCGCCACTACAGAACACAGCTAATAGCCCCAACCACCACCCCTCATCAGTTAGGGCCAACAATAGAATTTCGCCTGCAAAATCTCATTTTTGAAAAGGCCCTAATCCTTACCTAAGGCAGCCTGTCTTTCGTCATTTCCAGATTTTGCAGTTATATAAGCAGAGTACCTGGTGTACACTTTTGATATACGAACATAAGAGGGCAATTTGGAGGTCTTTGTTTTTACCGACAGAAAATATGCTAAAATTATTCTGACAAATGACTTAAATATTACCTTTATGAATACAGAAATTATCAGTGGTGGGGATTAGTACCAATATTGATAATATATTAAAAACCTAACAACGAACAAGAAAAAGTGATTGGTAGGCCGATGTAATATTTGTGATTGTGCCGTGGCCCCAGAGACCAGATTAAACGTTGGGTTTAAAGGTCTCAGTACGTCAACTGGTGCCCGAAACAACCGGTACCGTTTTCAAGGGTACGGCATAGCGATGTTATGAAGCAAACCACAACTATAGCTGCGAGATGCTATATTTAGGCCTAATTTAGGCACCTTGCCAGATAAGTTTTGCAGGTGTCCCCAGCAACTTCATTCTTAATTTAGCTAAAACTGACTGCACCCGTTGGTTACTTAAGAACGAAATCCTATTGTAGAGTTGCCGGCCTATCGCACACCTGTTTCGACCCCTCCCTTTAACGTGCATCAAACTTTGCGAAAGAGTTCTAAACTGACGAATCCGAGGACTACGGTACGGGGTTTCCCCGACTCGCCAATTACCACTGTGGACACCCTATCGAGACCGAAAACAAGTGACGAAGCACTAGGTGGTACAAGACTGCTGCCGTTACAAGCCACGCACAATTACAACAGTATGGATAAATTGCACAACACCCGAGGAATTAGTAAAACATCAACAGTGAAAAAAAATAAAAAAGAAGAAACCAACCGCCTGATTCTACTCGGAGGTTAAACGTAATATTGTGGGCAGTTCCATACAGTAGATTCTAATAGTGCAATGAATAATGATGATGATCAAGGTTGGATTTTTTTGGCGCAAGGCCAGCTAGGGCAAAGAGCGCCAAACAAAAGTATACAAAAGAAAGCAGTGGCTACTAAAATGTGTACGCCAGAATGACAGTAAAATCAATTAAAAGTAATGGTGATGGCTGGTGTATAGGGACAGTGTTGATTACGCATAATAGGATATGAGGTTTACAAAGTTAACATCACATACATATTTAAAAACGATTTGCACAAAAACCATGGCATTTTCACCCCAAAAACAAGAAAGGGTGCAGCGGAATGTGTTGTCTGAATAGTTCCTTGAAGTGTATGTGTCTTGTTGTGTCGAGTGCTTTGCATGTGATTAAGATGTGGACTACGGGTAGGCCCTCCCTACACCTGCTACACATGGGTCTTGGAGAGCCAGTGAGCATGTGTGAGTGTGTTACTTGAGTATGGCCTATCCGCAACCTAGCTAAGGTAACTTCAATGTGTCTGTTGTGTGAGTCAGTAATGTATGATCCCAAGTGTGGTTTTTTTACGTGTGACTTGTCTGTCTGTTCACTCCAGTGTGTTTGCAATGTTTGCGAAGTTGGTGTCTAATGTGTGGCTTCATGTCTGTGTACGGCACTGTTGCTATGTCCACTGTATTCAAGTGTGTAGCAGCAGTGGCCATTTGATCTCCGTTTCATTCCCGGCTATCCCAAGTAGCCAGGAACACAACATATTTTTATTTCAAGACTTGAGGCGTATGCCGACATAAGGGCTTAAAACAAGATTGATTACATAATTTTTTGAATTTTGAATTTGAACATAATAATTTGAAGTTTGGTGTTGAACGATGTGATGTAAAACAAGTAAAATGCCGCGTGCTTCAGCCGTAAAAATGGTGTTGTGGGAGTTCATTCTTTTACACAGACTGACGTTCGGCCCATGTGCAGCACAAGACACCGCCGTAGCTGTCTTTGATGCATCACAGTAATACTCTGCACACTGATGCTTCTCCTGCAGGAAGCGGAAATACTGCATAATGGCTACCCTTGGTGCCCCGTTCTTATCGAATTGCAGGAAGGACAAGTCACAACAAACAGCCCGGAGTTACCACGATGCAATAAAATCAGTGGTGGGTGTATTGTGGATGTGTGAAAATGACACCGCTAGCTCACAAGCTTCTGCTCTCACTCTGAGAGGAAACGCCATGGAAATAGACGGTTGACAAAGAGCTTTTGTAAGGATGCATCATGAATGGTTGAATGAAAGGATGAATTGTCATATACATGATTTCAGAGGCATAAAACAAGTTAGTGTATGTCCTCGGGTAATACAGGGACCATTTGTGACATTCTGCATAGAGGCTTTCAATGGGGCTAGTGCGAAAGGCGCCACCGGCAAGACGAAGCCCCAAATGCAGCACGGGGTCAAGCATTTGTAGCGCCGTTTTCGTCGCGGACCCATACACGACACTGCCATAATCCAAGCGAGATCCTACCACTGCAGTATAAAGGCGCAGGAGGAGCTGCTTGTCATCACTGTAGGATTGGTGTGACGGGACATAAGAATGTTCATTGTTTTTAGGCATTTCTCTTTTAACTGCTTCACGTGCGGGAGAAATGTGAGTTTACTATCTAATATTAAGCCCAAAAACATCTGTTCCCCTCTGACAGGGATTACCACACCATTAATAGAGATAGAATCCCGCGCTTCCAGGAGAACACAACACAAGTACTTTTAAAGGTTTCAGTTTAACATCCGTTTGCGTCCGCACAGCCAGCAAGTTTGTTCACCCCAAGCTGGACTTGGCGTTCACAAATTGAGAAGTTACAAGATTTAAAAAATATTTGGATGTCATCAACATATACAGAAAAGGAAATGGTTGGCGGCAATGCCTTCCGGAGCGAGTTCATGTTAACAATGAACAGTGTGCAGCTCAAGACACCGCCTTGAGGAGCGCCATTTTTCTGCTCAGACAAATTGAAAAGTGCACTGCCAACACTTACTCGAAAGGTTCTTTCCGACACGTAGCTAGCGAGGGTGCTCAGCATGTTGCCGAAGACACCAAATGACTTGAGGTCACTCAAGATGCCATACCGCCAGGCTGTGTCTTAGGCCTTTGTCATATCAAAGAAGACTGTTATGCAAAACTGAATATGGATGAAGGCATCTTTTTCATACAATTCAAAGGCAACCAGTTGATCGTCGGTAGCTGTCCTGTCCCTGAATCCGGCCTGGCAGCTGTCGAGAAGACCCTCGACTCTAAGAAGTACATGAGTCTCCTATTGACCATCTTCTCGAGCAGCTTACACAGGCATCTTTTCAGGGTGATGGGACGATAACTTGAGGGAGAGGAAGGGTCCTTCCCCTCTTTCAGAAAGGCAGCTACGATGGCCTCTCTCCAAGGTCCTTGAAGGTGTCCCGACAGAAATATTATGTTGTAGAGGTGAAGGAGGGTTTAAAGTGTCTCTGAGTGTAAATGCTGTATTATGGTGTATGTAATGTCTGCGCCTGGAGCTGAAGGTTTACAAGTACTGAGTGAGAGCTTCAGACCATGAAGTGAGAAGAGGTTGTTATAAGAATATGTCGACTTACTACTATCTCGCAAGGACTGCGTCTCGCAGGATGTTTTGTGTTTTATGGAAGTATTGGTGTAGTGTGCTTAACTGGACACGTGTTGGAAGTGTTGTGCGAGTGTGTTAGCCTGGTCTTCAAGTGTGTCCCCTGTTGTACTAACCAGGGGCAGGCTGTGTGTCTGTTGTCCTTTTAGTTTTCGTATTCGTGTCCAGACTTTGTGCGTGTCTGTGTATGAATTGATAGAAGTGAGGAAGGTGCGCCAGCTCTCCCTTTTCGCCTCACGACGCACTCGCTTCCCAAAAGCCGTGGCCCGTTTAAAAGAAATGAGATTATCTGACGTGGGGTACCGGCGAAGGACACCCCACGCCCAGTTATTGGCCTCTCGCGCACGCCTACAGTCCTCATTCCACCAAGGCCTCCTTGGGTTGCACAGGGCACCGAATGCCTTGGGAATAAACGTTTCGGCGGCGGCGAGGATGTGCGCCGTGATGAGTTGGGTGGCTTCTTCAATATGTAGGTGTGTTAAGAATGTGTGGTGTTTTTTGGATGTTTCTGTAAATGTAGTCCAGTTCACTCTGGCTTCATTGAACCTGTTATGGGAAAGTGAACTGTTCGGGCCTTTAACTATGTATGTTAATGTGGTTGGGAAGTGGTCGCTACTATATGGGTTAGTGCCAACATCCCATTCAAGAGATGGAAAGAGTATTGCAGAACCAATATCCAAGTCGAGGTGTGAGAAAGTGTTGTGTCCTATATTATGATATGTAGGCTTGTTTTTAGTGAATAGGCATGCTCCCGAAATGTTAGATATTTTTCGATAAGGCGACCTCGGGCACGCGTGCACGCAGAGCCTCAAAGAGAGTTATGTGCGTTGAGGCCGCCTAAAAGAATTAAAGGTGCGTGTAGCTAATCTACAAGGCCCTCGACATCTGAGCTCGAGAGCTGGAAATCAGGAGGGATGTAAACGGAGCGTAGTGTTATTAGCCTGTTTAACATTATGGTACGAATGGCATCAGCCTCAAGGACAGTCTGTAATGGGTTAGAGGGACACGCCAAGGACTTTCGGGCAATGATGGCCACACCCCCGGAAGATGTACCACCACCATCCCTGTCCTTCCTAAATATCATGTACCAATTCAAAAAATTTGTATGTTTGGAATTTAAATGTGTTTCTTGTACACATAGGACACTTGGCTGATTGGAGAGCAGTATCTCGTACACATCGTCAAGATTTTTAAGAAGGCCTCTACTGTTACATTGAATTATTTTTTCTCTTCCTATTATTTAGTGTGAGAACTACTGGAGTGTGTATATTTATGTATCATCTTTCGGGGCTGTGACTCTAGGATTGGGATTTCAGGCCTTTCTGTAGGCTTGGAAGTCGGAGGCCGCTCCTTGCGCTGCGTTGCAGGCAGGAACGGCCCGACATCCTTATCCTCGACAGATGTCAAAGAGGCACCCGATGTGTGCCAAAGAGGCGCACAAAGACAACAGGTTTTATACACAGCAGCCGTGATGGCAGCGCGGCTTTCCTAGTGATTCTGTGCACCTGGCCCGAAAATAGAACAGACACACGACACTCTTTCCACAGTTTGTGAGAGCCGTCAGTAGTGGAAATCCTTGAGTACACTAAAGCCCGCTTATATCGAACACAGATATATCGAATTATTGCCTATATCGAACCCTTGTATATTTCTGTTAAAAATGACATGCATTTAAAATTTTTATATTGAACGCCATTTTGCTGACAATGGATATATCGAATTCTCTGGCTCGGGACTTTTCGTTCTACTTAGGCTTGCGGCAGGCTTTCCCGTAATACATCAGCGGGCAGTGGTGGCGCGGTGTCGCTTGCGACTCCCGCGTGAACGCGGGCGCGTCCAAACCGGCCGTGGCAGAGTGGACCAGCTCCACGCATGCATGCCGTTGCGGCCGAAAGCGCCACATTGGGCGGTGCGGGCTGCGCTGTCACCAAACTTCAAGTCCGCACCACTCGTTGCCCGCACTTGCTCGGTTCGCTGCGTTCCCCGTTATTCGCTTGTATCCATGCTTGTCTCCGCTCTGTCGAAA
The DNA here is from genome assembly GCF_048455015.1 of Haemaphysalis longicornis. Lineage (NCBI taxonomy): Eukaryota > Metazoa > Arthropoda > Arachnida > Ixodida > Ixodidae > Haemaphysalis > Haemaphysalis longicornis. Next base: position 3,023,857 of record NW_027526306.1, read on the forward strand.
ACGCCGAGGACTCCGGACGCTTCCGAGCACGAGCGAAGCCGTCGCTGCCGTGTCTCTGCTACGGCGATACTGCAGTGCGATTGAGGGCAGCGGTCCTGTGCTTGTCGACTGTTTGGATACCATGGAGCAAGCAGTAACCAGCAACGCGTTGTGCTCCAAGAAGCAGGGTACACTCACGCAGTTATTCCGCCCCAATAAATTACTGTTTTCGTTCCGAGAGCTTGTCGTATCAATAGTGAACTGGATAGTGGTAAGGGTTCTGGTTAGCTCCTGACTCCGTCGGCAAGCTTGGGCTCATATAAGTTTGTTTTTGTTTTCTCGCGTCCCTTTTTATATCAAATTTTTGCAATATCAATTATTTTAAAATCCTCGCGCTTTTCGACGTAAGCGGGCTTTACTGTATAAGGCAGAGGGGAGAGGAGATCTCGGCGGCGGCGCCTGCTTCGACGAGGCAGGTCTCAACACGAAGAACCGTAAGCTTCGTGTTGTGCAGCCACCGTGGTTGAGTCACTGAGGGCGAGAAGCCCACGCGCCGGCCGTTCTCCGCCAAGCTGTCACCTGTACGACGCAGCTATTTTACACAGCACCAAAGCAGCCCCCAACTTGAAGCGACCGTGAACATGGTAATGGTTATGACTCAGCGGTGCACTATCTTCGATGACGCGGTAGCGACCCGTCGAGCATTTCTTCGGACGAGCCACCACCGATCGGACAGCAGACAAAAGCCATTCCAAGGGCTTCAGCGCTCGTGGGTGTCACTTTTTCTTCTTGTGTTTAGTCTGTGTTGCGCCGTTCCCCTATTTTTAACCCTTAAAAAGATTGGCGCGAGGAATACGGCTACGCACTGCAAGTAAGGAGCCACCGACCCCAATTATTCAGCAACGCTACCGTGCGTTCCCCCAAGTCATACAAATGACGATGGATTAGTGGACCCCCGGAGGCGGTGACCGCGGCACGAGAAAGACGAGCGATTAGCTCCCTGTAGAGTTCAAGGAAATGGGGGTCTCGTGCGCTTTAGCAACCTGCGTTATGGCACGGATGAACTCTCCCCCCTCTACTCATGGGCTCCGACAAGTGTCAAGACAATGTGGTAGGTGTGCCTGTGCGTGTGTGATGTGTGTGTGTGCGTGTGTGTGCGTGTGTGTGTGTGTTGTGTGTGTGTGCGTGTGTGTGTTGTGCGTGTGCGTGTTCGTGTGTGTGTGCGCGTGTGTGTGTGTTGTGCGTGTGCGTGTGTGTGTGCGTGTGTGTGTTGTGTGTGTGCGTGTGCCTGTGTGTGTGTGTTGTGCGTGTGCCTGTGCCTGTGTGTGTGTGCGTGTGTGTGCGTTCGTGTGCGTGTGCCTGTGTGTGTGCGCGTGTGTTGTGCGTGTGCGTGTGTGTGTTGTGCGTGTGCCTGTGCGTGTGTGTGCGTGCGTGTGTGTGTGGGCGTGTGCGTGTGTGTGCGTGCGTGTGTGCGTGTGCGTGTGTGTGTGTGTGTGTGTGTGTCTGTGTGCGCGCGCGCGCGCGTGCACGCACTAACTGGAAGGCCATGCCCTTCCTGAGAGCGGTGCTGCCGGACGAGACCCTGCGTATTACCATTGGGCATTATTGCTATAAATAGAGATTCACAACCTAGGGATCCTGGGTACGAGTGTGTATAAAAAGAGCCCATCTCCCCGCGAGGGGGACTCGAGTAAATGCGTCGCATAGGGGATGGGTGTATTGCGTTAATGTTTAGTGTTTGGGGAGTTGGTGGTAGTGAATGCGTTGTATCACCAGCTTCTTGGCGTAGTTTGAATGAGTCAAGGATATAAGGCGCGTTCGTAGCCTTTCATTCTGTGTCGGTTTTGTGGCGCAGTGGGAAGAGCACCGTGTACCTTGCGTTCCGCCCACAGGTAGTGAATGCGTTGTATCAGCAGCTTCTTGTAGTTTCAATGAGTCAAGGATATAAGGCGCGTTCGTAGCCTTCCATTCTGTGTAGGCTTTGTGGCGCTGTGGGTAGAGCACCATGTACCTTGCGTTCCACCCGCAGGGTCGTGGGATCGAAACCAGACGCCGGTAAGTATTATTTTTTTATATAGTGTAGGGGGAGGGGTGCGGACCTGTTGTTGAGAGCGAGGAGGGTAGCGTGATGCGGGAAAGGAGGAGTGGGGGAGAGGGCGCACCAGTAACGTCTGTTGCGGACGCCGAGGCACGCCGACAATGCCGGGTGACATCGTTAGTTAAAGAAATGCTCTGCATTTAAAACGGGGCGCTGGGGCTCGCCGGATCATTCCCTGTCTTCATCAATGTAAAAATGTAAATAAACTCGTTGAAATTACGCTCCAAGAAATCCTCTAGTCCTGGCATTTATGGACAGACGGCGACCAACCCACTACGGCAGATTGCGGACGCCACTAAACGCAAGGACTCGATGGCAGGCGGTTGGACCGAAACGTCGAGCAATGGAGAGTGACCAACACGCCGAGATCACGGGGAGTGACACCTGTGGGCTGGTGACTGCTGGCTTTGTTTTTCTGCCTTTTGTTTTTCTTTTTTTCGGCCATTAGCGGCTACTTTGAGACCATATGACGCCTTTATCCCTCGCCACCACTGCCATACGCAAGGAGGGAGGGGGTAGAGGGGGCGATTCTCCCTGCAAAATTTGGGGGTTTGAGAGGGGAGGACGGTGTGACAAAGGAATTGACTCGGCTTATTATTTAATTAGGACAAGTTAAAATTACTGTTCCTTTTCAAACGACAACAGAACAATCTTGCTGAAATTGGACGTCTCACTCAACCCGGTCAGCCTTTTAGCAGTGAATGCAGATACTTTTTATTGATTGTTTGCCGCTTTTTCGCGTTGCGTTCAGTTTTACTTTTTTCCTGGGTTCCGAAACAAAATTCTGTCTGGGAGCTGTTCGAGTAGATGGTGGACAAAAACGCTCTGACCGCTCACATCGCTACCTAACGTACAGCGCCAGGAGATAACGGCACTTCTTCCCAATTTAAGCAAACGTTGTCTCACAGGATAGACAGGTGATAGAGAAGTGCGCTGAGTATACTGAACCCCTATATATAGCCTTCATAGATTATGAGAAAGCATTTGACTCGGTCGAAACCCTAGCAGTCATTCAGGCATTACGGAACCAGGGAGTAGATGAGCATTATGTAAGAATACTAGAGGATATCTACAATGGGTCTACAGCTACGATCATCCTCCATAGGGAGAGCAGTAAAATACCTATAAGAAAGGGCGTCATACAAGGAGACACAATCTCTCCAATGCTATTCACAGCATGTTTCCAAGAAGTATTCAGAACGTTGGATTGGGAACAGGTGGGAGTAAGGGTTAATGGAGAATACCTCAGTAACCTCAGATTTGCTGATGACGTTGCCTTGCTAAGTAACTCGGGGGAAAAATTGCAAAGCATGCTTTCCGCACTGGGCGAACAGAGTAGAACCGTGGGACTGAAAATTAATATGCAGAAAACTAAAGTAATGATCAATAACCTCGGGACAGCACAGCGGTTTGACATAGGTGGCGAGGCAGTGGAAGTGGTAAGCGAATATATCTACTTAGGCCAAGTTGTGACCCCAGATCCAAACCATGAGGCAGAGATAATTAGAAGGATCAGAATGGGGTGGGGTGCTTATGGCAAACATTCTCAGAT